>NC_091193.1:37125023-37425023 GCF_040958095.1 Procambarus clarkii
GAAGTGTCCATGTAGCACGGGCTATGGTGAGCCCGTAATTGAGTTTGGTTATACATGATAACCTTTTTCCTGTGATATTTGGGTCTAAGTTTAAAATGGAGGAGAGGACTTCTTTTTACCTGCTTATTTATCGCTTCTGTTTTAGTGCACTGGTTTTAATCTTGTTTTATTAACATTATCTTGGTGGCGGATGTAGATGCAGAATGCTCACTAATGAGTCCCATTCCTCAACAGCTTTTCTAATCATTGTAGTGGCGATGGAATGTGCATCTAATGCAGCTGCTGTCGTTGGATTAATGTTGAGTTTGATGCGCAGGGCTTCAGTAGCTTCACATTCCAGTAAGTAGTGTAATAGTGGCGCCTCTGCTTCAGTTTCACAGATGTGACACTCTTTAACTATTGGGTTCATTACCTCCCAGCAGCACTTGTAACCAAGTCTGAGTCTGTGCATGGCTACTGCAATGTCTCTGGATATCTTTTTGCCAGGCTTGAAAGAGGAGTAACCAGTGGCTTGTTCGTACCATATCGCAGTGGATCTTCCTTCCGCTACTTTGGCTCTGTGGCAACTTTTGATAGTTGAGAATATTTTCTTCTTGATTTGCTCCTTTATCTGTGAGAAACTTGGAGGTATTTGAACCTGTACAACAGGTAGAGCAGTGGCAGTTTTTGCTAGTGAGTCTGCCTTTTCATTACCATCTATGCCAATGTGACTTGGTATCCAATTGAGGGTGATTGACAGTCCTCGATTATGGGCATCTTTTCCTATATGTTGAATTTCTGTGAGTTGTATATTATCTCTGTGCTGACTGGATAACAATGCCTGGAGCGAAGATTTAGAGTCTGTATGAATGATGACATCATGTAAATTATTCTCAATTGTATAGTTTATTGCCTCCTTCAGGGCATATAATTCTGTTTGTAATGTTGAGCACCCACTATTCATGCTCCAGTAAGATTCATGGTTGGTAGTGTAAACTGCTGCCCCGGCAGAACCTTTTTCTTGATCAACTGATCCGTCTGTGAAGATGTGAGTCGTTGTGGGTCTAGAGATAGTTTCCATTTGTTGTTCTATTACTTCCTTGAGCCTCTGCGGGTCACATGCGGATTTTTAAACTGGTAATCTTTCAATGATTATCTTTAGATTCGATTCTTCCCATGGAGGAGGCTGTCGAGAGTGTTGATATGGTCTATCTTCCCCTTTGTTTTTAATGGTCCATTTCATATCCCTTTTCTCTAAACTCTTGACCACATTATCCATCCATGAGCTTGTTCTATACTGTAGGTTTTTCAGAAAGGATCTCTGTATGCTGTCTTTGATTGACAGCTTGGCGGTTGTTCAAGTAAGTTTTCCTATTATGGTCGCTATCCTTTGTTTCATCCTGTTTTGTAATGCTGGTAAATTTGTTTCCATTCTAAGGTTCTCTCTACGCGTCCATATAGGTGCTCCCAGCATTGTTCTCAGAGCATCATTTTGAGACACTTCCAGTTTCTCCTATTGGTTATCACTGAGGGATGTAAGAGCAGGGGCAGCATAGTCGATGAGTGACCTAACTGCTTGAACGTAGTACATTTTGAGTACTGGTAGAGATGCACCCTCTCTAAGACTGGTCAGAGAGCGCAAAGCTGAGTTTCTGGCTTTACAGCGTTGCCGAATATATTCAATTTCTTGAGTGAATTTCAACTGGCTGTCTATTATGACTCCTAGGTATTGAAAAGAGGTAACCCACTCAATTTCTTGTCCTTGTATTGCCAGTCTGATGTCTTGAGTTCTCATTTTAACGGCCATTGCTTTTGTTTTATTGCTGTTTATTTTCACTGCTATGCGTTCCGCTTCCTTGCTGATAATATCTAGGAATTTTGTGCATGGTTCCTTGCACCTTTGCCATTGATGATGACCACAAAATCGTCTGCATAGTTAAGAAGTTTGGCTTTTGATAGCTTGAGCTTCATGAATTGTTCCATGAGACAGTTGAAGTGGAAGGGGCTTAGTATTCCTTCCTGCGGAGTTCCATTTTCCAGCCTCTTTGAGGTCGGTGTTTTTCCTTGGAATTTGACTTTAGCTTCTCGGTTAAGCAGGCTTCCTTTGGCAAAAGCAAGAGCGTGTCCTTTGATTTCCTTATCCACAAGGCAGCACAGTGTAGCTGGAGCACTGGCTAACTCGAAGGCTTTTTCAAGGTCTAGAAAAATAATGATTCCAGGTTTGTCATTGATTTTATCCAGGAGGGAGGTAAGACATTCTATGGTTCCAACACCTTTTCTGTAAGCAAACATATTTTGGTGTAGTGGATTGGCTTTCCATTCAATTCGATTAAGGGCCATTCTTTCTGCAGTTTTGGCCAGAAAGCTTGTTAATGAAATGGGTCTTGGATTTCATGGGTCTTTAGGTTTTGGAATGGGAACTATAATTGCACTGTTCCAAGAGAGTGGTCGGGTTCTTGTCACCCATACTCTGTTGATGAGATTCAAGAAGGCTTCTTCACCCTTTTCTCCTAGCTTGGCTAGCATGTTGTAAGTGATTTTGTCCTCGCCTGAAGCTGTATTTTTAGTTTTCTTTGTAGCACTTCTGAGTTCTTTCAGATTGAAAGGTTGGTCTAGTTCGTCAAACTACCTCTGTGACGTTATTTATATGACCCAACACACACACCACACTTTCTCACATACAAATAACTTACAAGTAATTGAATAACAGTTAGATAACACGTCAGAGGCTGCCAGTGTTGCTGACCTCAGCACACCAGAACATCAACACTGTAACACTTGTTAAAGGCCTGCTCATATATATCAAGGCTTAACATAAATAATATCGACAATAATAATGTTTCAATTACTTGTAACTTATTTGTATGTGAGAAAGTGTGGCGAGTATGTTGGGTCATATAAATGACGTCACACAGGTAGTTTAGCCATCAGGCCAACTGGCACGGGCAGGGAGTGTGGCGCGGACCTTGGTGGAGGAAGGTGCTGCTCTGGAGGCGGTATATTGTTGGCTAAATTACTCCCTTAAGAAGCCTTGTCCGAGCGGGTTACTTGCGCCCAGTCTCCAGGCAAGTGAATGGTCTTGTAGTATTATTTTACAAGTTGATTATTTCTCTGGACGGCCACAACTCTGACTTGGAATAACCGTAAAATTTGTTTATACACAGTCGAGTTTACATTCATAGTTTCCATTTTAATACAAAGCTTCAGTGGTAGTTAATTATCTCGAACAAGGATCTTTAGTGAGAACACGTTTGTAAAAGCTGTCTTTCAGGGTAGTGTAGTAGAGGGGATAGTTTACTTGTTTTTCTGTTACACTTTCACTTTAGACTTGGTGAGTAACCCCGAGATTGTGGCTAGTGAGGGCAGCATTAGTGAGGCTCCAGTGAACTAACTCGCAGCGTAGATTCACTAGTGGCCGTTATTGCTTTACTAAAACTTCACCCAAATGTTTTAAAGTTTAAGTAAAAGATACATAAAAGTTCTGGAAGTGTTCTGGCCATAGTTGCAGGTGAAGTGTTTAATGATTGAAGCCCAGGACGTCGGAGGGCACAATAAACCTGGTTAGGTCCTCGGGCATGAATAGTGTTGATTATGAAGACAATTACGGAGTGACGTGGCGTCACTGTTGCTTCAAGAGGAGGTTACTGACACAAGTTTGGTTTAATATTCATGGCTAATATGCTCTGCAGTTTTATTGGTCTTTATTGATATTAAAATGGTAAGTAATAAAGGGGTTCAATACGAGCGGTAACTAGTAGGGTCCTAGAATAGGACCCCAATACGACTGGGGTATATTTCTTAAAAGAATGAAAAATATATATAAATAAAATTATATATAACTAAAAAGCAAATAAACATAAATATCCTGTATTAGCATAGAATGTGAGTTAATTTCTGTAATGTTAATATTAATAGTGAATAAGAACAAGGGAATTGCACTCTAGCAAATGACTAAAGTGCCAGGCTGATGTAGGCATTAAAGTGTTAACCGTTCATATTTAGTATCTTAAGACTATGAACGATTTCTAAACATATAGACTTGACACAAATTTTAATAAAAGGAATGATAGTTCGAAAGTATGGGTGAAAGAGAACACTGTCATGAAGCAAAATTCAACAATTTTTGTTTTAATTGTTACACCTCGCGGAAAATTGGGTCTGGAGACTAACCTCACATGGGCCAGAGGCCTAGGGTGTTCTTGTTTAATTTAATGTTTAATTTCAGGTATGGTGACAGTGCAACAGTTTGGCTTATTGAAGCTTGAGGCATATGGGTTATATTAAGACCTTACAGGTATAGTGGCCTTGCTGTACACTTTGTTGAAGTTCTGTACAAATTTACATAGTAGTTGGTATTTTTTATTAGTTGTGCAGCCTTGTACATTAAGCTGGCGGGTTGTTCCACTAACCTCGGGCCGAGTACGTTGTGCTCGCCTCTCTTGACAGCTAAGCATATGGTTGGACGGGGATGCAAAGGTCATAAATAGGTACACAATATATGTTTAACAATGTGCTCTTAGTATCAAGTTGTAATACTAGTTGGGCAGAATTTACAAATTAGGTGGACGGGGAAGGTTATTTACACAAGTGTGTAAGATGGCATTAATGTAGTAGTCATATTTATCACTACACGTATTACGGCAGGAACCATGCCTCGTCACTGAGAGTTACCAAATAACCCGTCCCAACCCTCCTGTACGGATCTACCTGAGGCGACTGTCAAGTGTCCTGGTTTGTTCTACCAGACTGTTGGTTGCAAATGTACGCAGTCCAACGTAACACAACCAAGGTTGATCAGATAAACTACTGGATGAATTGTTCCTTCCCCCACCCCCTTTTTAATATGGTATCGTGAACTGTTATGTCTGTAACTGAAATGGGATAAACTGGTCTTCCAGTATTACTTGATGTAGGTTGAGCCGGAGCTTTGCGACACTTCCCCGCTGGTTTGTACATTTAACGTGTGCAAAATTATCCTTTTTATTAATACTTAAATGGTGAGTTGCCAAGATGGGAAATTTTAGCAAGTCAGGATAAGGACCGTTTAGTGGAGAAGAGTAATTACACGAATGGACCATATGTGAACATTTAATGTTGTAAGTGTCGTGCCTATATTTAGTACGGTAATGTTCATAACATTTATGCTAGAGACGTAGCATATGTATAAGAGTGAACAAAGTAAATATTAAGATGAAGGTAATGGCTAAGCTTATCGTTCACAATGACGTCAACGTACAGGGGACTCGCTGCCGGCGCCATTGCTAGCTGGCCGTACACGGTTTTATTCCCTGGAAAACTTTAGTTTCTGAGCACCCGTCAGCTCAAAAACTACGTGATTTTGTGAACACCTCGGTATTCGAAGACCCAGAGAATATGGACCTAGAGAGGACAGAACCAGTCACACACCAGCCAGTGTCAGACAATGTACCTCTCCTCAGCCCAGGCACAGGACAACTGGGAGACAGGAGAGGACACTACCAGTTTCACACCAGTGTGGGGGAGGTGGGGGGGGGGAGGATACTAGGTTAGTAGTTAGTAACAGTTGATTGACAGTTCAGAAGCGGGCCGAAGAGCAGAGCTCAACCCCTGCAAGCACAACTAGGCGAGTACCAGACATCGCCAAACTCTGCACATCTTCCAACATTAAAGGTAATGCACAGACCACTTTACTACAGCATATGGAGTAGTAACGGCAATGGAAAAGGAACCAGAGCTGAAACTTCCCATCAATCAACCTGAGAAGAGAAATAATGACACCACGAGACCAACAGACTGCAAATTACTTAGAAAAAGTAACAAGCCTGCAAGGGAAAGGGTGTTCTTGGAAAAGCTGGACTTTTCAGGAAGACGCGCATAAGTCGTGCTTTTGGGATATCCAATCGACTTTCCACTGGCTCCAGTACTAGAACACAAGCAAATCCTGAATGCTGAACGATGCCGCACAAAAGCAAACAAAGCAGCGACACGTCAGGTTCTGGTGATCGTCATGGGACATGTGCCAGAAACATTCAATATTGGAAATTGGGGAATATTCGGAAAAACTATAAGTCTCGGAACCCTTACACTGCTTCAGATGTAAAAAATACGGCCACCCTCAATCACGCTACACCGTGTAACACCGTAAAGGTGTTTTGTTTAGTTTTATTATATATATATATATATATATATATATATATATATATATATATATATATATATATATATATATATATATATATATATATATATATATATATATATATATATGTCGCACGGTCGACATATGCGTTAACGCATATGTCGACCGTGCTCTCAGCCACAGCTCAGAATGGAAGCAAGTCGACGAAGAACTCTGTAGGGTAAGGCAGGTCCTAGTCAATAACGGCTTCTCCAATGGTTTCGTCGAAGACATCATAAGAAGGAAAGTGAAAAGCCATGCAACCTCTGAAGAGACAACCAACACAACACCTATACCCCCTATTAGACTATTTTACAGGAACTTCTTTTCCACAGCTCATAAAACGGAGGAAAGGGTCCTGAAAGATATTGTTAATAGAAACATTATCCCTACAGACAAAAATCAGAGGATACAACTGACGATTTACTATAAAACCAGAAAAACGGCCAGCCTACTCATGAGAAACTCTCCAGAGCCTACTCATGAGAAACTCTCCAGACACAAAACAGAACGCTTTAAAAGAGACTAACGTCGTCTATGCCTTCAAATGTCCTCTTGGGGACTGTAAGCTCCAAAAAACCCAGAATATAGGCAAGACAACAACATCTCTTTCTAGGCGTTTAACGATGCATAAGCAACAGGGCTCCATTTAGGAACATATAATCTCTTCCCACAACCAAACCATCGCCAGAGAAATCCTAGTAAACAACACAGAAATCATCGATAGATACAGCGATAGCAGGCGGCTTGACGTTTGCGAGGCACTACACATCAAGAAGTCAACACCAGCAATCAACAGCCAATTATTGCACAACTATATTCTACCCACCTCAAGACTCCGCTCCAATATAGAAGCATCAAGAAATATGGACCAATAGGCTTTCTACAAACACTTCTATTCAATATCCATTGTTTTGTGTTCTGTTTTGTGTTGATGAAATTAATACCCTATTAACACCACATCTTGTTCTGTCTTGTGTTAATGCCACATCACCCCTTCCACCTCACTCAAATGTAGATATAAAATCGGAGATGCGTAAGTTCTATTCAGTTGTGTATTTGTGAACTAAAGTCTTTGAAAATGCAATAAGTTTTACGAAACGCGCTCGTGTTGCGTCAGACTAGAAATAAAAATGAATTTTGGAGAATTGATTTTTGATTTACCTCCAACAGTGAAACGAAATGTACGAAAGATTGAGAAAATTCGTGTTAGAATTATTAATCTTACTTTTTCGGTCATATTTAATAATATATGTCTACAGGAATGACTGCTACCAAAATATACTAATATATATATATATATATATATATATATATATATATATATATATATATATATATATATATATATATATATATATATATATATATAAATATATATATAATATATATATATATATAATATATATATATAATACAATATAATATAGTACACTTGTCAAGCCAGACAAGTTTTGAGAGGCGCCAGGTTGGCGCCCCCCCCCCCCCCCCCCTTAGGAATTAAGAAACTCGCACCTCTAAGCGTTAATGACCACCAAGGTCAGGTCAGGTGTGAAGTTGACCTGGTTTCTGTTAAGCTGGTAATTGTAGCCGGGTATCCGGGGGGGGGGGAGGGTCCTTCAAACATGCCGCTAGTTTAAGGATTGGCTTGGTAGAGGGCCTGGGGCTATCTACTTGTGGGTGGAGTTAGCTAGATGGTCCCCAAATAAATACTCGGGGAGCTGTAGATTCATGGAGGAATGAGAGGACAACAGAGACAGAACAGCAGAGTAGGGCAGCAGACAGCCGCCAAGATACTGTCAGCCAGATGGGGAGTGACTGCCTGTCAACTGCAGACCATCCCCCCCCCCCCACTCTATTAAACTTAGGCTCAGTCCTCGGTGAGTGAACATTAAGGTGACTTAGTCGTATTTACAAGTGTGGTGTAATAAGGGGCAGACAGCTGTAGTGGTCTCAAATTCTTGGGTAATGACTCACTTTGTTTATTAATAGTGAATCTTCAGTTTGATTGCTTGAATTATGATATCTATCCTGATAAACATATTTGATGAATTGAGAAATATATACTTGATTCACTTTACTTGTAATCTGATTTTAATTGTTCCTAGATCTGGGATTTTTGGATACAATATGTTAACTAGAGTGTAGAGTACTCTAGAGACTATGGAATTAAAAAATCTTGCAGGATACATGATACAGATGAAACGTACAAATAATGACCTGTTAACATCTTTGATATACAGAAAAGTTCCATTCCTTGTCTTGTATGTACCGACTCGAATGGATGGTGGCAGCACTTCTTCTATCTACATTTCTTATCTACCCTTCTACCTCCAACTCCCTCTCCTCTCCCTCCGCCCCTCTTCCCCCTTTCCCTTTCACCTGACGACCCTCCTTACTCCTACCACCTACTCCTCCCTCCTCTCTACCTCTCACCCCAAACCCTCACTCATTACTTCATTATTCATCTCTTTCCTTTCGTTTCTCTTGTACGTTTGTGGCAGTGAAATGTTCTAGAGTTCTCTCTAGAGTTGCGGGTAGCTGGTAAAGTTACAATGCCTTGTGGATGTAACACCTAGGTAATCATACACCTAGGTTACAAGGTGTTGAACTAGAAAGGTTGCAGTTGGAGCTCTGGGGGAAATTCTAAGAAGTCTAACTGGGGGCGGGATAGTGGACTAAAGATAGCTATTTCCCCCACCCCCCGTTACAACCGGACAGAAGAAAGGTGGAGTGTGCAGTCTGAGGCATCCAACCAATGACTGTATAGCCAAGAACAAGGCAAACCAGACCACAACACCCAAATGTCCAAATTATGGAGGAAAACATTATGCCTGGAGCCCAACCTGCTCTGCACGGAAAGAAAAGGTGCAGACAGCTCAGGCCAAGATAAACACACAGACTACCACTACATACACCGTCTGGAACACTCGAGCACACCAACAACAAGACCCCCACTCAAAGAACAAAATTTCCTGAATCTCTATATTCCAAATCAGAAAATACACAAAAATGCTGCAGAAATACAAAGAAAAGCAGAGGAGGAAAAAGCAATTACTATTGAAATCAACACAAAATGTAAAGTTTTACAAGAGTCCAGCTGCTAAACAGTCCAGCTGCTAGTCCAGCTGCTCGACAGTCTCCGTGGTGTAGTGGTAAGAGATTCGCCTGGCGTTCCGCGAGCGCTATGTCATGGGTTCGTGTCCTGGCCGGGGAGGATTTACTGGGTGCAATTCTTTAACTGTAGCCTCTGTTTAACGCAAGAGTAAAATGTGTACTTGGATGAAAAAACGATTCTTCGCGGCAGGGGATCGTATTCCAGGGACCTGCCCGAAACGCAACGCGTGCTAGTGGCTGTACAAGAATGTAAGAACTCTTGTATATATCTCAAAAAAAAAAAAAAAAAATTGTGAAGGTCATGGCAGAGACCATTCTCAATTGCCTACAGATGACGCAGAAGCCCCAAAACAACTCGAGAAATCACCTGTCATAATGGACCAGTTACACAAGAAACCGACCGTATGAGACAAGACGAAGCACGAGGACAAACAACGTGACATGGACATACAGACTATCAACAATAGTCGGGTAGTAAAGACACCAGACCATCAACATTGAAGAAAGCACCTGAAAGAAGCAGTGACCACTCTAGATCAACAGAATCTTGCAACACAGTAGACATATCAACAGCCAATGCAGTTTGATTGGCAATAAAAACAGCAGGATTGATTGATGAATATTAAGCCACCCAAAAGGTGACACGGGCATGAATAGCCCGTAAGTGGTGGCCCTTTTGAACCATTACCAGTATCAAGAGCTGATACTGGAGATCAGTGGAGGTGGGAATGCACCCTGCATGACGGGAGATGTCTCCCTTGTGAATGTATTAAGATGAAGATTAAGCCACCCAAAAGGTGGCATGGGCATGAGTAGCTCGTAAGTGGTGGCCCTTTTGAGCCATCACCAGTATCAATAGATGATACTGGAGATCTGCGGTGGTGCAACAACACCGTCACCCTGCGTGACGGGAGATGTCTCCCGGACCAAATGGTGACCAAATCGTGAAACAGCAGGGATGCAGAGGTTCTAACAAAAACGGCGGGCATGAACCATCAATGTAGCCCAATATGCAGCCACATCTTCAACGAAATATTGGATTGCAGAGATATACAGATTCTGACAACACAAGAAACGGACACGAACAATAAATACAGTTCGATGTGCAGCAATACCAACAGCAAAGTGACGGACAACAGGGATGCATATATATCGCAACAATGCCGAGGATGACTATGAGCAATCAGTGCAGTCCGATTTGCAGCGACACGACTTGAGAGGAGGAGAATATAGATGTGGATTTCGAAGAGGAGTTCTACTAGAACAGGCAACACCAACCGAAACCGTCGTCTGGTCATTACGAATACTGCAGTGGAACATTCAAGGTCTTGGAAATAAAAACCACACCCTTCAGGAAGATGCAATCAGTATGAAAGCAGATATAATCGTTTTGGAAGAAAAAAAAAGTTTTCCCAGCCACGAAGTCCTTCAGATTAGCTGGTTTTCAGCACTATATTTTACCTTATGAACTTGGGATACAGAGAGAGTTATTGACTCTAGTCAGAAACACCACACCCCAGCAAGAAAATATACCCAGTTTCATGTGGGAATGGAGTAGAGGTATTACTAGTAACAGTGAATATAGCTAATATCAAGAGCCTCATACAACGTCTAAAAGTCCTCCTAGACAAACACTAGAAGCAGATGCAATGCTTGTCTTGGGCACTCATGAAAATATAATTATTGCTGGAGATTTTAATGCTCATCATTATGAGTTAGGTGCAACTGAGCCAGCCAATGCAGATGGGCGCCATTTAGCTGCTGCTCTGCGAGAAGTATCTGAAATTCCACTTCTTAACTCTGGGAACACACTTACATTTAAGGGGATTCCCTAGATCTTACATTAATCTCAACAGCACTCCAGCATCAGGCGAAGTGGGAGGAAGATCCGGTGATCACCAATGACCACTATGCTACTGTCACAACACTAAACATGGAACCACCACCTACACAACCTAGGTGGAATTTAAAAAAGGCCAACCTGGAATATATACCAAGAGGAACTTTCAAAATGGTATGAAACATACACACCGCCTGAGGATTTGAACATACACAAGACAAATATCCAGAAAGCCATTTCAGCTGCTGCAAACAAAGCTATTACATTCATTATCCAAGGAATCACAAAACGAAAGAACTATTAGTTCTATAGTAATAAAGTTAACAAATCAACAATCATTATCTTCAGAAACCTTCTTAAGAGAAACCCTACACCAGAAGGAAAAAACCTCTGCTAAGAGCGGTGATATCTGGAGTATGAAGAGTTTCTAGATGGGTAAAATAGGTAAGATGGGTTGAGTAGTCACTCTAAATGAGGATAGTAGTCTTGACAATATATGGGGTCAGATTAAAAACCATATCAGGTCCACCAGCCCGACTACAGGCGTGTATTCAACCATTGCAGGAGGCGGAGAGACTTGCTCTCCAAGTTGCAGGAAGAGCAGCGCCATATCAGCTTCCTGCAATGGTGAGAAGACAGCAAGAACAATTAAAACGAGAGGTTGACAGCCATTCATGAGAGCATAACTACAAATGACGAATGTGACTCACTTCACCAAACAAGAACTAATCGGAGCCAAAGAATGTGGCAAGAACAGTACACCAGGTGCTGATAACATTACATACTCATTGATCGCACACGCAGGTCCTGCTGGAGAATAAGGGATATTGGGTGCTATCAATGTATCTTGAAGGCATGGCAAACTACTGACCTCTTGGAAGAAAGCAGACATCATTTCGATTCCTAAAGACGAAAACGAAAGAACCTGTTAGACGAATTTCATTAACATCATGCATTAGTAAAACTGCAGAACGAATGGCCTTGAATAGATAACTGTGGAAGATTGGAGACCTGTATAGACGCACTTTTGGCTTCACTAGAGTAGGTAGGCAACTGCTAACTGCATAGCAGCATTACTAGGAACAGTTAACTCAGGTCTGGCTATTGTGATCTTCCTTGATCTAGAGAGAGCATTCGAACTTGCAAGCCCGCAAGCAATTTTACACACCTTAGTTAAAAAAAGGTGTAAAGGCAAATGTGCAAGTAAGGATTCAAGATTACCTTAGTCACAGATATTCCAGGGAAAAGTTGCAAGGACAAGTGCCGGACTACCACTTGCATGAGAATTGGACTCCACAAGGAAAACTCCTAGTGTATTTAACATTCCTTATGTTAAATACACTGCAAATGTCATAGTAATACCTCGTTACCATGACATTTGCAGAAGGGATTAAATTGCTAAACTATGTCGATGATGTGGCATTAGTCATTACAGGTCCTTCACTTTTAAATAAAGCACAAGGGGCGTTAGATAAAGTAACATCTAAATGCAGCATTTTAAGGCTAAAAATATCTGCACAGAAGTCTAAGGCAATGAGACTAGGTGGCAATACTCCTGACAGGCACCAACGCATTAAAGACATTTAACCTTCAGTGGGTTACTTAATATCTATATCTCGGAGTGTGGTAAATCCAAAAATAACATTCAAAAAGCAAATTCAATATATGAAGGCGAAAGGAAAATCACGACTAAATATAATAAGAGCAGTCACAGGGGCCCCATGTAAGTGTGGGACACAGTGTGGGACATAGTGTGGGACACAGTGTGGGACACGGTGAATGTTTTACGTACACATAGTTCGTTCTCCTAGTTGATTTTGCAGCACCTGCGTTACTTGCTCTTTCTCCTGATCAGTGTGTCACGAGAAAGGTTGACCGTTGAGGTTATTCAAAATGATGCTATGCAAGTCATAACGGGGGCTCCCAGATGCTCTAAAATACTGAATGCTTGACTAGATGCAAAGCTAACATCAATTGAAATAAAGGTAAAAGGGATTGCTGCGTACATGCTGGCCAAGATATTGACTAGACCTAGAATCGGTTCACTTGTATATAAAAACTGTATCACTAACTCGGGACAGAGCCTCCAATAGCAACAGGTGGACCCATTGTGCAATAAACACCAATACATTCGATACAACAAGTAGTCACTGAGGGGTGTCGACGAAATACATGCAAACTTCGTTATGCAAGCTCATTGGGAATCGCTGCCAGCAGACTTTGAGATTATGGGTCTTGAAGGAAAAAAGAATGACTAATCCTCATCTACTACCTAATATTTTGTGTGCATCTACTACCACAGATGCACATAAAAGCAAACTTGTGAGATTTTTTTCATCATAATATTCTAGTATTGCATCCGTTAACTTTAAACTGAAAGTCTAGATGGGTCTCCAGAGGAAGGAAGTGCTTGGCTAACACGCTAAGTGCAGTAAACAGCTCATTCCCCACTCTAAAGATCACAGAGGAAATTACTAGGCGCAAGCAAATAGACCTCATAAGTATGAAATCCCTATTACTAGGCCGTCGACCATCACATATCGCTGGAGCGAATCTAACGAGTAGATCGTGGATTCTAAAAGCATATTTGTATAGTTGTGGTGCTATGAATTCAGCCCAAATCTCAAAAAGCACTCTCAAATGAATATCGATAATAATTTCAGGCAACATGGCAGAACATGCATAAATCGTTAATAGTGGGGTGTGTATGAAAAGACAGAGTTCAACTTAACACAATTTATTCAACAATGTATAAACTACAACGAAAACCATCACTGACGTTATTCAAAATCCTTCCTGTGATACCGTTACGACAGCTGGACACAGCCACGCATAAAACTACAGGATCCTTCCTGCAATCGCGTTGTGCTGCATAAATGAACTAACCTGAGCTTACTGAGTGTTCACAAAGGATGTAATCAACCAAAACATGCTAATCTATAATCACAATGAAACAACGAGGTAGGATAGGAGACAGCCTCTTGTAACCTCCTATCAGTTACTTTATGCTCCTTGCAGCCCTCCCCTGCAAATAGCAGTTGCAAATGCAATGAAACCAGTAATCTACAATGACATTAAAAATGACTAATGGGGTTACTGGCACACTTCCTTAATTAAATTCTTACGCTAACACTTCGTCCCCCAGACGATCAACAATCAGTGACTAATTGATTACGTTAGTATTAATAGTAACACTTGCGTTAATACGATGCCAACAGCTGTCAGCAACAACTTAATCCTGTCTCCCACAGACAAATTAAACTGTACAACTGTCACTCGTAACTTTGAATTAAACACTTGACCTGTCGAGCGTTCAGTAAGTATTCCACATTATTATCGGCACTACAGACAGCTGATAAATCCCAGTACGAGTTACGTTATCGGCTACTATCGCCCACTCGATAGTTTACTACAATTCTGTCCAAAGTACTAAGTAACGGCAATCACCTTTGACTACCTTAAGCAATTAATTACTATCTCGAAGATCAATAATTAATTATACACAAATACGTTACCTTTCACATTGGCTCAACAATTATAACATCAACGAAATGAATTCCCTCTGGGGTCCTACATACCCCAATGAACTCTAGGGACTAGATCACTATCCCACGGACAGATAACTAATCACAACGTCTACGCTACTTAACAATGACTTTACTCTCCCACCGCTTAACCCTTAATCACCTGTCCAACTGACTGATAATTTGCAATAGACAGTACTTAAATGCAATCCTTCAACCCTCCCAGAATTCCAAAAACACTGACTTCCCATGAAGTTTTTATTTTTTTTTATTTTTTATTTTTGCATGTAAGTTAAATACAAGAAAACATTAGAAAACAAAACAAAAAAACACCGGCCAGAAGGACCGACAGCACAGTACAACGATTAGCGAAACTGGATAAATGCATGAGAAACAGAGCATACATCAAGACACAAAATAGAAAACAATTACAAACAAGCAAGCATAGTAACATTATAAAACAAAACAGAATCACCGGCCGGAAGGACCGATAACAAAGCACATCAGGAGGTACAACACGAAATATAACACAAGAAAATCACAACATACAACAAGCCATATAGAAAAACAAGCATGAAACAAAATAAAAATAAAAAACAATTACAACATGTAATGCATTAATTAAACACACAGGCAAAGGTACAACACAGAAACAATACATGAATAAAAATTCACACCAAACCACCTGCCTCGCAACAAACAAAGGGAGAGGCACGGGCACAAACTACAATAGGGATACGGCGGTACTTCGGCCGGTATGGCGCAGTGGTTAGTGTGCGAGTGAACATGGTGTCTTCCAGTCCCCTTAAGGGTGTGAGGACGAACATTCGCACCCTGGTTATGAGGCTCCAAGAAGATATTCCGTCCTCTGTGCGTCTTATGGGTTACAACGTTCGGGTGTTTTACGCCCGCCAGCCTCGGACGTGTTATCGTTGTGGCCTCTTGGGCCATCAGGCTGCTGACTGTTCTGCGCCTGCCGTTGCACCCGTGAACCTCTTCAGTGAGGAGGATTTCCCACCGCTTCCTGTAGAGGAGGTTTCGGTGGATGTGGAAGTCTCTTCAGCCACGGATGTGCCCCCTGTGTTGCCTATTGCGCTGCCTGAGGCACCCAATGTTGTTGTCGCCTCTCCTCCGGAGGTTGTGTCGTCGCCTGGTGATCGTTCTGCTCCGACTAGTGTCCCTGGGGTTCTTCAGACTGCCTTCTGCTCGCATCCCCCGTCTTCCAGTTCGTCCTCTGCTGCGTCTGGCCCTGTCCCTGCACCCTCGCCGTCTGTTCCGGCTGTGCTGGGTGTTGGGGTGGATCCGGCGCTTCCTCCTGTGCCTGTGCTGGTGCCCCATGTGGTTGAGGATGCTGCCGTTCTGCGACGTGCATCGGTTCGCCCGGTTTGTGTTGCGCGCGTCTCTGAGTCAGCCTCCAGGTCTGATGATGTGCGGCCAGTGCCTAAGCATTCACGGCGTTCGTCTTCAGCATGGGCTGACGTTGGCGACTTCGACGCTTGTGGATCTGACGGTGACGGAGGGGTGGCACCGGTTGTCATGCATACTACGGTGACGGCGGAGGTTCATTTGCCTGAGGATGCCGGTGCCGGTGTTTCGGCCTTCGCTTCAGATATGGTGTCTGCGGTTCCTGCTTCGGATGGCTCCGGTTCTTCAAGGGGGGTGGTTCCCCCTGCTGAGGTTCACGGTGAGCGGGGTGGCCTGGTGATGGTGTTGAAAAAAGCTGCTCGCTCTGAGGGTTCTGTAGCTCCTTCCTCGGTTCCCGTTTCATCGGCTGCGGTCTCGACGCTTCTTCCGTCTCCGGTCATCTCTTCAGCGTCTCCTGCGGTTTCGGTGGAGGCGTTACCATCTCGTCGATTGTCTCCTGCTCCTGTGCGTACGGCGACGCGGCCGTCTCGGCAGCCCTCGTACGCTTCAGTGGTGTCGTCTGCTACCTCGAAGAACGTGGTTTGCGCTCCCCAGCCTCGTTATGCGACTTGCGTCGGTGAGCTTAAGGAGTGGCCGTTTCCGCCTGATCTGGTGGTTCCCGAGTTTATGAGTGGCCCACGCCGGCAGGGGGATCGTCCCCCTACCGACAGAGAATATTTGATTTGGGAGGCCTACAAGCGAAGGTATCCTTGGGCTTCGGAGACGTTTGGTCCTGTCTCTGAGAAATGTATTCCTCACTCATGATTCCTTTGTGTATTGTGTGTTGTGGGTTGTTTCCATTTGTGTGCTTGGTTGTGGGGTGCGGGTCGGGTGTGTGTGTGGATGGGGCTGGTTTGTTTCCCGGTTCCTGCGTGCTCCGGTTTGTGGTTGTGGGTTTATTTGTGTGGTTTGTGTGTGTGTGTGTGTGTGTGTCCGGATCCTGTGCGGTCCGGGGTTTGGTTTGTGTGGATGTAATGTTCTTGTGTTAGGATTTGTGGTTCTATGTTATTATTCTTATTCTTATTATTATTGTTGTTATTTTTATTATTTTCGTTTCGTGTTGGTGCCTCTCCGTGTGTGGTTGCGGTATTGGAAGCCTTGTTCTGTATATTTGATGTTTTGGTGTGTTATTTCTGTATTGTATTTCGCTGTGTTTAACTTATTTGTTGTAATTTGTTTGTACTTATTGTTGTTTTGCGGTTTTGTGTTTAGTACACTTGTTCCCTTATGTTTTTGCACGTTTGTGTTGTTATTTTGTTCTGTTCTATGTTATATTTTTTCCTTTTATTGTACTTATAAGTAGGCTTGCATGTAAAAAAAAAAAAATACAATAGGGCAAAACAAACAGCCAGAAGGGCACAGAGCACTACAGTAAGCAAATAGACAGGAAATCAGAGGACTTACATTTTTAACCCTATTTATACTAACTCTGTTTCCTCTGATATAGCCATGCCCTAATCCAACTTAATATAGCACTCCCAATACCATGAGCATCTCTTTTTATTCAGTCTTTCATGTGGCACTGTATCAAAAGTTTTGCTAAAATCAAGGTACACATCACAAATCTTACCACTATCAACTGCCTTAATTATGCTGGAATAAAATGATAGGAAATTTGTTAAACAGGACGGCCATTGTGAACCCGTGTTGTGAATCATTTAATTTATTTTTCATGATGAATGGTATTTGCAATTATTGATTCAAGTAACATTCCCACAATAAACGTTAAGCTAATTGGTCGATAGTTTGACCCAAGTGATCTATTTCCTTTCTTGGAAATTGGAACCATATTAGCAACATTCCACGACTCTGGCACTATGCCTGACTCTAATGATTTATGAAATATGGTAGACAATTATTCGCAAATCTCCTCTTTGCATTCTTTAAGCACCCTATCAAATACTTCGTCTGACTCTTGGGATTTGTTTGGCTCGAGTTTCACTATTTAATAACATCCTTCTTGGTAACTGCTAAACTAGTAAGCCTGTCCTCTTCCTCATTCAATTAGACTTGTTCGGCTGAAGGCATGATTTTAAGTTCCTCTTTAGTACATTCAGAGAAAAAATATTTACTAAAAATACCAATCACTTTGTCGTTATCGGTTATCTGACCGGTTCCAGCTGTTAATGAGCCAATCCTTTCCCTAATTTTTGTTCGATATAACTGAAAAATCTTTAGGATTTCTTGGCTTGTCCTGCCATACGAAATTCATTGTTTTTTTTTGCCCTCGTCTTTTTTTTTTTTTTTTTTTTTAATTTCTAACCAGTTTGACGAATTCTTGTTCTAAACCAATTTTCCCATTCTTTATCCTTTTGTACCAAGATCTTTCTACCTATAAGATTTTCAGAGCCCTTGTTAACCATTTCGGGTCATTAGTATTCGATATATTCAATTTGTATGGTATACAACGTTCCTGTGCATTGCTTAGACTTTTTTTGGTAAATAAGTTACATTTTGAATCCACATCGAAATCCCCTTTTTACATTACCCATCTCTGTATTCACGTCTCGCTCCATGAAAGCCCCCCCCCCCCCCATGCCCAAGATTTTACAATTTCACCTCAAAAAAATCTTAGACTCTTAATATTAACTTTTCGAAAATCAGGCACTTTGACATAATTTTCCCCTACAAATTTGTTCCATTCTATACTAAATCTGATTTCTTTGATCACGGTTCCCTAGCTCACTCCTTATTTCGATGTCATTAATTTGTTTCCCCTGCTAAATCTAAAGTATTATTTCCTGCGTTGGTTCCTTAGTGTGTTGCGGACGAAAGCAATCGTCAATTAATTCTAGAAAATCTAATACTTTATTATTCCCTGTTTTGTTAAACCAGATTATTCCACTAAAATTAGTCACCCATGACTCAAATACTGCTAGACCTAGATCCCCTAGATATTTCATCCCACAGATGCTTTGCTTCCATCCTGTCTGTTTGGTGGCTGTATATAATATACACATGTAAATTATCAGAAAAATGGGAACTTCAAATGATCTCATGTTTCCAACGCTGAACAATAAGTAGAACAATTAAAAACAAAACAAGTGAAAAAAATTTCAAATGAACTATACTCACAAAATGAACAGTATGGTAAACAACACGGTTCAATTCCAATACAATGTCACACAAAATAATTAAATCAAAATGAAAATAAATCGAAATCTATGAAAATTAAATTTATCAATGCAAACAGAAACATTGAAATGGAATCATAACATATTTTGTATAGTGTGTGTTGCTATTACGTGCAACAGATGACACTGTTTTTAAAAAAAAACATGGTTTAACCTATCACAGGGGCGTCGTGAGGGGGCTTGGTGGACGGCTGCCGGAGTGTGATGCTCCGTTGGGCAGTCCTCTGTCCTTTTCTGGCCTTGCACTCCTGCTGCTGTCTTCTCCAATTGTGCCGGATCGCTTTTCCTTTTCCTTATGTTTCGTTTTTCTCCCCCCTCTTCTCCTATCTGCTTGTCGTTTCCTGCCGACCTTTTGCTTGTTTTGGATTCTTTCTTTGGACTTCTTCTATTTTGACGCCCGGGTGCTTGAGGAGGCATACTCTTGCACTCGTAGAACTGTAGTACCCAACGTCTCGAGCGAGGGGAACCTTTTATTGTCAATCCCCCTTTCGTCGCTGAACCCGATCTCGACGGACTGACGGTTCTTAAGGTGGCGTTTGTGGGGCGTATACTCACGACGCACCCCTAGGGGGCCCCGGCATGATCGGCGATAGCTTCCTGTTGGGTGTCCTGCCTCTAATTGTGGCTCCATGGTGGGTATGGGGGCACATTCGTGGATGAATTTGTCACTTTTCGTCTCTATGTCGTTGAATGTTTCCGTTGTACCCTCTCAGGCTCGTGGGGTGGGCGACCAAGCCCCCGAGTCGGCCTGTATTGGAAGACCAGGCTCTGTAGCTCCCGCTGCGTTGGGCCCCGACCTTGCTCCTCCTTTGACCGTCCTGACTTCTTCCCCCAGCTCCCCTCCCTCCTCTGTGGTTGGGTCGAGCCTCCAGCCCCCGGTGGTGACCACTTCGTCCCCTGGTGTGGCTAAGTCTTTCGTTGTGACTACTGCGACTTTTGACCCCTCTCTCTCTAGGGGTTCTCAACGCCGTTCGCGCCCCAACCGCACTCGCTCGATTCCTTCTCGTGCTGATGCGTATCAGGCCTTGTTTGGTCCTGCTTCATGGGCCAAATACATTGATCTCCTCCCTCTTGATTCTGCGCCTCCTGACGATTTCTCCCTCCATCGGCATCTTGTAGATACCGTGGATGCGTCTGTTACTTTCAACCCCACTCGTCTCGGTACACGTGTCGTTGCTGCTCTTTCTCAGGATGCGGCTTCCCGCTTGGCTGCCTTATCTTGCCTTGGCGAGATCCCTGTTCGGGTCTCCAAGAACGTTCAGATGAATGCCAGTGTTGGCACTATTCTCCTCCCACCCCATGTTGCAACCGGTGTTCGGAATCTGCAGGATTGCCACGATGATATTCGGCATATCCTTGATGCCCAAGGCCATTCTGTCCTCCAGGTTGACTCGTTTACTCGTCCCCCTCGTGGTCGTCGCCGTCAATCCCTTCGCGTTGTGAAGATCACCTTTGATGGTAGGACCCGTCCATCCTCTGTCATTCTTGCTGGTGCTAGGTGCTCTGTCCAGGAGTATATTCCTTCTCCTCGACTTTGTAACAAGTGCTGGAGGTTTGGGCATGGTGCCCTCCGCTGCTCTGGGACTGTCTCTCTCTGTCCTTTGTGTGGGAGTGAAGGTCACTCTAAGTCGGAGTGCACTTCTCCCCAGGCTCGTTGCCTCAACTGCGGTGAGGCCCATCCTACCTTCTCCCGTGCGTGTGTCCATTACAAGCTTGAGGCAGCCGTCCTCAACTTGAAGCACCGGGAGTGTTTATCTTTTCCTGAGGCTCTTCAAAAGGCGGGAGCAAAAGGCTCCCGCCTTTTGCTAATATCTCTTATGCTCGCGTGTTGCGCTCTTCCTCTCCTCGTCCTTCCCGCCTTCCTCAGACTCACAACCGTTTCCGGGCCTTGGACCCTGATGCGCCCACTGCCCCCTCCTTTGTTCCTTTGGGTTCTCTCCCGAAGGATCCTCCTCCTGGTCCTCTGTCTGGGGTTCCCCTTCCTTCTACCCGGTCTGTCGTGTCTCCTGTGTCTTCTTCCTCGTCCCCCTCCGATCCTCCTTCCCATCCTCTTCCTCCATCTATCGGCTCTCCCCACCACCTGTCGGTGCGGGCGGATGTCCATCGCTCTCCTAACGGCCGTCGTGTGTGCTCTCGTTCGGCTTCTCCTGTTGAGACACTGGAATCCGTTGCCCGGTACGTAGTTGCTTGGACACCGGTCTCTTTAAGTCAGAAGCGAAAGCCTGGCTCCTCTCCTTCCTCTTCCCCGGCGGGTAAGAAGGCTTCGCTTTCTTCCTCAGCTCCTACTTCTGGCTATGTTGCTCCGTTTCAGTGATTGCGCCCCCTGTTCCTGCTATGGAGGTTTCTTTGGCCCCTGCTTCCCTTTCGGTTGTTGCTCTTGCTGGGGTGCGCTCCCCTCTTTCTACTCCCCCTCTTCCTGCTGCTGTCCTTGACTGCTCCTCTCCGTTGTCTCCTCCTTTTCCTCCTCCTCCTCCTCCGGACCCCGCCCGCCCACCTCTTATCTGTTCTCCCGTTTCCTTCCCTCCGTCTTTGCTCAGTTTATCCATGCCCCCTAACCCTGACTTTGCTGACCCTGATATTCTTTAACGTGCTCTGTTGCTCTTTCGCCTTTGTTTCTTCCTTGTTCTCTGTTTTTGTCCTTTCTCTTCTCATCGTTGTCCATTCTTCAATGGAACGTTCGAGGTTATTACGCCAATTTCCTCGAACTCCAACTTCTGATTTCGCGGTTTTCGCCCCTTTGTGTCTGTCTCCAGGAGCCAATGCTTGGTGCTCGTCCTGGTCGTTTTCGTGGCTATTCCTTTCTCTCCCCCCCCCCCAGCCATTGCTGGGCCTTCTAATTCTTCTGCTCTCTTGATTCGTGCTGATGTTACCTTTGTTCCTTTGCTTTTTCCTTCGCCTCTCCATTGTTCTGCTGCTCGTATCTTTGTGGGGAAATGGTACACAGTTTGTTCCATTTATCTCCCCCCGAGTGTCCCGCTCTCTCTTCCTGATTTGAAACACCTCCTAGACTCCTTGCCGGAGCCTGTGCTCCTGCTGGGTGACTTCAATTGTCGTCATTCTCTTTGGGGTGACGTTCTGACGAATACCCGGGGTCGCCTCCTTGAGCCGTTTCTCCTCTCTTCTTCTTCCCTGTCTCTTCTGAATTCTGGTGAGCCCACTCATTTGGACTCTCGGACTCGCACCCTTTCTTGTCTTGATCTTTCTCTCTGCTCTTCTTCTCTTTACTTAGATTTCACGTGGCAGGTTCTTGGTGACCTCCATGGAAGTGATCATTTCCCCATCCTTGTTTCCTTTTTCTCTTTTCGCCCTTCCCTCTCTTTCCCTAGGTGGCAGTTTGCTAAGGCAGACTGGACCCTATTTACCCTCAGTGCTGCTCTCTCTGACCTCTCCCCTCTGCCTCTCTCTCGTGCTCTCCTCCTTTTTCATGACACTGTCTTCAACGCTGCCCTCCGCTCTATTCCTCGCTCTTCCTCTCGGGGTCCACGGAAGTGCGTTCCCTGGTGGAATGCGGACTGTGCTCGGGCTGTCCGCTGTAAGCGTGCAGCCTGGAAGAGGCACCGCCGTAGGCAGACGACCGATTCTTTTCTTTTCTTTCGGAAAGCGAGTGCGGTGGCCCGTAGGGCCATCCGTACGGCTAAACGTGAATGTTGGGCATCTTATGTCTCAACAATTACGTCCGAAACCCCTCTGGCCTAGATCTGGAAGCGTATCCGCAAGATAGCGGGTAAGTTAGTTCCCGATGTTTCACCGGTCCTTCACCTCCATGATACTCTTGTGGCGGACCCGTTGCAGGTCGCTTCCGTACTGGGTTCCCACTTTTCTTCTGTTAGCTCTGGTCTTCATCTTCCCCAATCTTTCCTTCTTCATAAACCTGTCCTTGAGTCTCGTCCTTTAGATTTCTGCACTCATCTTCAGCTTCCCTATAATGATCCCTTCTCTCTCTCTGAACTTCGTTCTGCCCTGGCCCTCTGCGGTTCTACGGCGGCGGGCTCCGATGGTATTCATTATGAGATGCTTCGCCATCTCCCTCCGAGCACGTCTCAGTATTTATTGAGTCTGTATAATCGGATCTGGGAGTCGTCGTCAGTCCCTGAGGACTGGCTCGATGCCGTTGTCCTCCCTGTTCGCAAACCGGGGTCTCTGGGTACTTCCCCTAAGGACTTTCGCCCTATTGCTCTCACAAGTTGTGTCTGCAAACTCTTTGAACGTATGGTTAACGTTCGTCTGATGTGGTTCCTGGAACACCATCACCTCCTCTCCCCTTCTCAATTTGGTTTCCGCAAGTGCCGCAGCACGACAGATGTCCTGGTGAACTTGGAGGTCTATATTCGTACTGCTTTTGCTGCGAAGACCTCCGTTGTTGCCGTCCTTTTTGACCTGGAAAAGGCTTACGACACCACTTGGCGTTATCATATCCTATCTCAACTTCATTATTTTGGCCTTCGTGGTCATCTCCCTCTCTTTCTCCGCAGCTTCCTCTCTCGTCGTTCCTTTCGGGTGCGCCTTGGTACCGCTCTCTCTCCCTCTTTTCAGCAATACGAAGGTGTGCCCCAGGGTAGTGTTCTGAGCACTACTCTTTTTTCTGGTTGCCCTCAATGGTCTTCTTTCCTCTCTTCCTTCTGGTGTCTTCTCCGCCCTCTATGTCGATGATCTTACCCTTTGTTGTCAGGGTGATGATTCGCCTCTCCTTCAACGCCGGCTTCAACTTGCAATTGATGCCGTGTCGTCTTGGGCCACAGATCATGGCTTCAAGTTCTCTACTTCTAAGACTTGTGCCATGACTTTTACGCGGAAACGGGTTGTTCTTCGTCCCTCTTTGTCACTTTATGGTCATCCCCTTGAATACAAAGATTCCGCGAAGCTTTTGGGGTTATTCCTTGACACTCGTTTGTCTTGGTCTCCCCATATCTCTTACCTCCGTGTTGAGTGCTCTAAGGCCCTTACCCTCCTTCGGGTCTTGTCCCATACTTCTTGGGGGGCAGATAGGCGCACTCTCCTTGCTTTACATTCCTCTCTCGTCCTGTCTAAGCTCGATTATGGTTGCCCTGCTTACTCGTCTGCTTCTCCTTCTACTCTTCGCCGTCTTGATGCTTTGCACCATACTGGGTTGCGCCTCAGTTCTGGTGCCTTTCGTTCGACTCCCATCCTTAGCTTGTATGTTGACACTGGCTTCCTGTCTCTCCAGGACCGCCGTGATCGCTACTGTCCTCGCTATCTTTCACGGTCCTTGCAACATCCTTCCTCTCGCCTCTGTCGTGCTTTAACTTTTACCCCTCCTGCGGTTCCTGTTCCTCTTCACCACCTCCCTCTTTCTGTCCGGTTATCTCGCCTGCAGGATTCTCTTTCCGTTCGTATTTCTGATGTTTCTCCTCGTGTTGTTCCTTCTTTGCCCCCGTGGAGGGTCCCTCTTCCGCGGTTTTGTACATCCTTGACCCGTATCACTAAAGCTTTTACCCCTCCTACGGTTCTAAAACGCCTTTTCCTCGAGCACTTTTCTTCTCACTCCCGCTCCGTTTCTGTCTTCACCGATGGGTCTAAGTCAGCGGACGGTGTTGGCTACTCTGTTGTTTTTCCTGATCGCACTTATATGTGTCGCTTGCCTCCGGAGACTAGCATCTTTACAGCGGAACTTTATGCTATTCTCTATGCTCTTCGTCTCCTGCTTTCTCGTTGTCAGTCTTCCTTTGTAGTTGTTGTTGACTCTCGTAGTGCCCTCATGGCTCTCGGGTCCTTTAATCCGGTTCATCCAGTAGTTGCCGAGATCCAGCATTGGCTGTTTCTCGTTCACAGTAAATTTAAGTCGGTTGAGTTTTGTTGGGTTCCCAGCCATATTGGTGTGTCTTTAAATGAACGTGCGGATGCTGCCGCCAAGGAAGCTGTCCGCTCTTGTCCCATATCTCGTAAAGGCATTCCGTATTCCGACTTTTACCCGGTTATCCATTCCTCAGTCCTTACCCGTTGGCAGGCTTCTTGGTTGTCTGTTACTGGTAACAAGCTACGTACTCTTAAATGTTGTGTTTCCTCGTGGCAGTCCTCCTTCCACCGTAACCGGCGGTGGGAAACAGCTCTGGCGAGGTTGCGTATTGGCCATACTCGCTTAACCCATGGTCACTTGATGGAACGCCGCCCTGCTCCTTATTGTCCTAATTGCATTGTCCCTCTTACGGTCGTGCATGTCCTTCTTGAATGTCCTGACTTCCAGGACGAGCGTGTGTCTTGCTTTCCGACCGCCCCTCGCGGTCACCTGTCCCTCGATAGAATTCTTGGTGACTCGGATACTTTTGATATCGTTCGCCTTATGCGTTTTTGTTCTCGTATTGGCATCTTTGGTGATATTTAGCGCCCTCTGATTATTTTGCGTATTTGATGGTGCTACATAGCCTTCCCGGTTTGGTGCCTTCTTTTGATAATTACTTACTTACTTACTAACCTATCACAGGTTTGACATCTATATAGTAGGTATATAAAAACACGTGTGTGTTTGAATGGAACGTTGTGTCAAAGTTTCAAAGCAATCGGTGAAGAATTTTCGGAGATTAGTGATTTTGGACAAACGATAATTTACATTTATATTTATATAGATTTCCAAAAGTTGAACCAAAGAGTCAGGGAAATCAGTAAGACTGTGGTGTAGCGCTTGCACCTCTGGCTGAGATCCATATTCTCCTGGTGTGAGTGCACACACAGCGTGTTAAACAGAGACATTATCCCACCACTCGCATTGGTAATGAATAATGAGCCTAATCTACAACGTTGGTACGAGACTGAAGATGGATGTCGAAAATGTTTGCAACATACAATATGATGGTACCATCCTGCAATACATGCCAGGAGGGTTCAACAATAGTACCGTTCCCTTTAAACGTTTCACTTTCCACAATGCCAACCGATAATGCAGGCACTCCCTGAACCTTAACTCTTACTCTTGTGAGAGAGTAAGAGTGCAGAACAGTGTCAGTAGGAGTGGAACCACTGACCTCAGAAATGGAAGCCGCTAGGCGAGCAAGACAACGAGAATCCATAAGGACTTCCCTTACCAGAAAGTCTCGATACTCACTCTTCTTAGCAACTGCACAACTACGATGCTTCAATTGAATGCCTGTTTTCTCGAGTATGCTACTGCAGCAGGGATCTGACAAACCAACGCTAGCAAATCGACAAAATGAGCATAATCTGTATGACAGTTGAACTCATGACCCATTCTTAACATACTACATAAAGGTATGACCGTGTCCTTAATACTGATATTCCAACGATGGGGAAAAAATACAATATTTTTATCCATCATGGTGTACAAACCCAGTAATATGTCATCTGGAAAGTGGATACTGTCAACTACTAAGCATGTTATAGAAATCATGATGTCCTTTAACTTGAGTGGGAGGTCGATTTTTCCCTTGACTGTTACTTTATTTCCAGAAACACCACTCAGAAAAGATATGGGAGACTTTCTTTCTGGGAAAGAGTGCTTACTTGTAATATCGCTAAGAGCTGAAGGCTTGACAATATTTATTTTAGAACCTGAATCTATGAAGACTTTTAAAAGGCTACCATCACTAAAAACAGTACAATTTACTGCTTGTGACTTATGTTGCCTAGGTTGTCTGTGTCTGGTCTACGTCAAATTCACTTGGGTTCCGTCAACATCTACATCTGGTCTATTGTCAGTGTCCTCCTCTGTCAAGTGTCCAAATCTATTTTGGGTAGCTACTGAATACACAGGGAGAGCACTAGGACTGGCAAACTTGAATGGGTTTAAGGGTTGCGTTGGGGATTCCCCAGACGACATTGCGTGAACATTCTGAGCTCCCACGTTCTGGGACCTGGTATGTAATTGGATTGATTATTGTAATTTTGGGAGTGCTGATATTGTCTTAGACGCTGTGCATCTTGTCAAGACTGACCATAGGAGCTACCAGGTGGGGATGACCTTAGTTGAGCTCTACAATCTGCAGTGTGGCGGCCAACATGTTTATGATACTTGCAATATGGGAGCCTACAGTTATTGAAATGATGAAGAAACCAAGAAAATTGTCTAGGGGGGTTATGACCTAGGTGCGGACCAGCAGTTCTTTGCCAGGTGGTTCGTATTACCACAATGCCAACACTAGGCAGTGATTGGTCATGGACTATAGCGTCTTGGCAACATATGAGATTAGGGAAATTTGACTGTGGGCGACGACCATTGGTGCGGTTCTGCAATTAATAATTTTGTGAGTTTGTGGGAGGGCACTGAGGCCTTGTTACTACATTTACATTGTCAGGGGGTGGCAAAAATTGGGTAGTTTGCAGAGCTAATTTATCTGCAGCATTATTCATAGCTTCAAACACTTCTCAATTTCATGTTGGGATCCAAAATTTTCCTGTTCGAGGGTAAGTTTGGTGTGTTCCGGGGCAAAATGCATTAATGTCCCAAAAGCTATCGTTTTGGCTTTGCCACTGGGGTCAGTGATTTATTTTTATCCTCTTATGATGAACTCAACATTGCAGCCTCTAAAGCATACAAATACTGATCTAGACGGCTAGTAAATGTCATCGTTCACTTCCTCACGGACAACAACACGTGCATCACCTTTAGTGTTTACCATATGCGACCTAGCAAATGCTAAATAATCATCATCAAAAGACTTGGAAAAACGAGCTTTGGGTTTCGCTTTAGCTTTGCTAAACCATGATGCCATTAAGTGAGATTCTCCAGCAAAAGTGCAATAGCCATCTCCTGCACTGAACGCTGGACATTATTACGAGCAACTGCTCCATTTGAGTCAGAAGGAGCTGCAACAGGGTTAGACATTGTCACTATAGTGGAATTTACTTTTGAACGTAGATTATAATTAGGCACACTAGGCATAAGAAGAACAATTACAAAATACAGTGTAACATAACACTCATAAATGGCAAAACTAGGTTCGAGACAGTAAATGGCAAAAATAAAAATAAAAAATGTACTTAGACAAAAACACATTGGAAAATTAAACAAAATTGTAAATTAAATTTGCAATCTGGTATGAATATAACTTGAAAAAAATATGGCCTGTAAAAGTTTGAATCAAATGGACTGTTGAATAGAATAAGTTACTTTGCAATGTTATAACAACTGCTGTAATTAGCAGGTAAAAATACTAGAACACAAGTAATGTGTGGAACACTTAAATTGGTAACATACTAAAGTACATTTAATGTAAAATACTGAGAGTAAACTTCAAATTAAGGTATGGTGAAAGTATAAAAAAATATCTATAGTACATTTCCTACTGCTGGAAAACAATTATTTCTTACTTATTAATGCACTTAATTAGAATGTACTTGAAATACTGTATATCACTAATAATATACAATGGAATTGTTGAGAGAACAAATGTTGAAAAACACCACAGAGAAGCTGTGTGTGGGGTAGGCAACCAAGTCCTCTGTTATCAAATAACTGAAGGTGGCAGTACATTTTATACAGGGTTATTTCCCTGTTAAAACACTATTATTGTATGGCAAAGTAGGTACCAGCAGTCATCTACTTAACTCAGGGGTACAGGATATGAAATTCAACAGTAGCCAATCAGAAGAACTGCGTCGAAGTGTGTGGAGTAGCAACTCGGGTAGTTTGTTTACATCTGGGGCGACAATAGCACACCTTGCGGGAGTGATGTAAGGCTTGGATTGATGACACAGGAGTCGAGATGAAGTTGACAAGGATTGACGATGTTGCAGAGAAGATGTTGTTACGACGATAACGGCGAAGAAAAGCACAGGTGACACTCACTAGCTTGGCAAAGCTCACTAATGGGTGATGAAGTAATAGCGATGGCAGTGGCGGGGCTGTTGACGTCACTATTCAAGCCGCAGGTTAACATTGAATTGTTCTTCAAAAATTGCACAACACATCCCGAGATCATTTGGAGCTGGAGGCGATGATTGATGACGATGACACTAGCTGGAACAGTAAAGACGAGCACACACAAGGCATGTGATGGTTGGCGCAGAAGGTTCGAGAATGGTGCTTGAAATTCAAAATGGCTGGCGCAGGAATTCTCCTCTCCCTTCAATGATGAGAAATTGTGCTTGATGCCTAACTTTATGAGAACGTTGACCTAGAGCAGTGGTTGATGGTAGGACGCCAGACTGGTACAATATGAACAATATTGACGATGCATGAGTGTAGCTGTAGCGGGTGGAGGGTGGCGGCTTTTGGCGTGACTGTGTGGGTGGCCAATTGTGGTTCAGAAAAAAAATCTAATATCCCAGTGCTGCTACCAGTATTCGTACCAATTTTCGTGATTGCTTGGTTGTTGAAGAGATACACACTGTAAATCACTTTAAGGACTTTATTGAGTAAGGTAACTAAGATATGAAGCACCGAGGTCCGACCTAGCTCTATATCTGCAAGATACTGGCGCTCCCTAATTGAGAACGGGCACTGCCGCTCTATGGGAAATGACGTCATAGGCCTAGCTGCCTCAGGATTGGCTATACCCCAACTGTCTTACAATTTGAAAGCTAACACTGGCACATCCCTCCAATACGGCACATCTGGAGCATACCTGGAGAGTGTTTCGGTATTTCTTCTACTCCCCGAGCCTGGCCTGAAGCCAGGCTCAACTTGTGATTACTTGGTCCAACAGGCTGGTGCATGGACGGCCCACAGGCTCACATATCCTCTACAGCCTGGTTAGTCCGGCACATCTTGTAAGAACCTGTCCAAGTTCTCTTGAATACATCTACCTTCGTATCTGCAAAATTTCTAATGTTTGCTAGGAGGGTTTTGAACAGCCGTGGACCCCTGATGAATAGACAGTGCTCTCTGATTGTGCCTAATGCACATATACTCCTCAACAGCCTTATTCTGCATTTCCTTCCGTATCTTTCGCTTCAGTACGTTTTTATTCTACTGTGCACATTTGGCACCTGGCTATCCAATATCTTCCATGTATATATTATTGGGCATCTTTCTCGTCTCGTTTCCAGAGAGTACACTTTGAGAGCTTTGAGAGGGTTCCAGTGCTTCATATGTTTTATCGTTTCTATGTGTGCCGTATATGTTCTCGGTATTTCCTCTAATTTAGACATCTCTCCTGCTCTGAAAAATGGGGGGAGTGAATGACGAGCATTACTCAAGATGGGACAGAACCAGTTATTTAAATAGTGCTAGCATTGCTGTGGGAACCCTGGATTTGAACGTTCTCATAATTCATCCAATCATTTTCCTACCCACTGCTGTCACCATGAGTAACTGTCACCAAACCGTGTTACCTATCGTTCGTTACGGCTCGTGACCCTACAGCAGCCAAGCTTTAATTACGTCTAGGGATACGAGAAAACTGCTGTTCTCAAGAGCGGATCACCAGTATAATCCCTTGATAAGTAATGAGCACATAAATAAAACTCTTCCTTTAGGACTGAAGAATAGATACAAAATATTATATAGATATATATTCAAGACAGTATAATATAAAAACACAGATGGTAAAGTTAACTTATACAACAAACCAAAGTATTGTCATTTCACTGAATATAATATAATAAAATATGGCACAACAAGAAATAAACAGACTTATCTCCCACATGTTATCCCTTCGAGTCCTGTTCAGCTACTGAACTCTCGCTCTGTCGCCACCCACATTCTCACCTCCCGTCTGCCTCATCCCAGGATGAGGGATGGAAACTAAGGACTTTTTAATATTTAAAACTAATTGAACAACCACTTGTTCTCAAAACACACAAGAATGCAAATTACAGATAATAGTTACTTACAAAATATATAAGTATAATGCCACCTGTTTAATTACAGAAAATAAACAATTACCTAAACTAAATAAAAGTGACATCTGGAACTCCCAAACTGAACAGGTCCAGCTTCCGGAATCAAACAGGTACTAGACGTGTGCAAGCAACCGCGCTCCTGTCTCCACTGACGCTGCCACACCACACGATAATTACCAAAACACAATGTGTGTACATATACAGGCAATGATATAATAAAATAAAACAAGTTATTTTAAATTTATATACGTATTTTGCTAGGAGTACGTAACAAACCGCACACATTGTATATATACGATTGTGGAAGCAACGCAAGATAGAAGGCATGCACGATGCCCTCCTTACCACGTCCTGTGCGGTAAAGAGGACACCCATACGCTAGCCAGGGGCGTAAGTAAACAGACGCTATCTTGGAACAAAATCCAGCGTAGGGCACCATTGTTTGGAGGCCTCAGTTACCCAACAGAGACCATGGCTCGCACATCATGTGCCAGCGGCCGACCGCACTTATCACACCAAGCCACCTCATCTTTGAGTGAGGATGAAATTCATCAGGAATTGTTCCAGGAGGGTGATGAACCTGATATTGACGACTAGGACATAGATGAAGACTACACACAGCCAGAAGATGTGGATACGACCGACAGTGAGAGTGAACATGTGTGTGCCACGAGGGTCAGGCCTAGTACGCCCTCATTTGTGCTATCCAGCCCTCACTCACCACCAGCTCGCCCCTGACCACACAGTTAATGTTTACCAGATTTTAATGTTTTGGTCGATGAGTCATTTGAAGGTGACTCATTTTCTGGGTATAGTGATGTAGAATTAGAGAATAGTGTTACCACGTCTGTCGCTAGTGCCTTTGGTGTTACCAGGTGATGTTTTGATGCATCAGCAGCCTCTCGCCCAGCCAAGCGCCGTCACAAGGCACCACATGGTGACAATGACGAACCCTCATCTACAAATAAATTTCTCTCATCGCCGGTTCCCACCCCTACTGTGCGTAGACCGGCTTCAGATCGTGGCCCATGGATTCCTTTTCGTCGTGCCTGTGTTGGCTCGCGCAAGACACCAGGTGTATTTGTCTGGAGTAATGGTGAAGATTTTGTTCCAAAAACTCCCACCTTTGATAATGCAGATGCTGGGATTACAGACGTTCCCGGATAAAGGTAACGGTATTAGTGAAATGGAATTCTTTACTGCTTATTTTGATGAGCCGCTCATGAAACATACTGTTAAGGAAACGAACAAGTACGCAGTTGATTCCATTGAAGGTGAAGAGTTATGAGCTTTTCACGATTACAGCGTTGGAAAGATACTATTGTAGGTGAAATGTATGTGTTTTTGATACTGAGTATATTGATGAAACATTGTGTCTAGTACGTAACCAGTCATTATCGGAGCATAGACCATTGTGTTCCATAACCATTGTTCGACAAATTTATGTCTCGTGGCAGGGTTCTGATACTCCTCAGATGTCTTCATTTGGCAAGGGTTGAAGACGAGACAGAGAATGATAGACTTTCGAGGGTGAGGCACGTTCTGAATGAACTTGTTGGAAAGTTCAGAGATTTCTACGTACCGGCTCAGAAGGTGGTGATTGATGAATCCCTTGTCCTTTTCAGTGGACGTGTTGCCTTCAAGCAGTGTATTTCCTCCAAACTCCACAGATTTGGATTGAAATTCTTTGTACTGTGTGACTGAAACAGCAATTGTTACACATGGTAATGTATTCTACTACCAATGTAGACATCCTGCTAATGACCAAGATAATTTTTCAGGTAGTATGGTGAAGACACTTGACTGGTATGTCAAGGAACATAACGGTCCCTTGCTAACTAGGTTCATGCTTGATAATAGATCTGGAGTGTGTAGCACAGTAAAGGCAAAACAAAGAGAAACGCCAGTGTTTGACAATGCTATTGAGGTAGGTGATGGCCAGCTAATATAAAGCGGTCAAATGCTGTCAGTTCGGTGGAAAGACAGGCGTGAAGTGAACATGTCGACCACCATTCACACTGGTACAATGCTGAACAGTGGCATGGTGAACAAAACAACGAAACACGCAATATATAAACCAGATTGTGTTATGGACAATAACATAAACATATGATTGGTTGATAAATGTGACATGATGGTGAGTGCTGTAGAGTGTGTACGTAAAACATTGAAGTGTACCAGGAAGATGTTTTTCCACCTTCTTGACATAACTCTGCTGAACAGTTGCAACATGTTTCTTGCCAAAACAGGTGCTAAACTAAATTACCGTGTGTTCAGTTTTGTTGTAGTGACACAATTATTAGAAAAGTTTGCAATCCAGTTCCTGGCATCTAAAGGCCCATTGTGAACCCATTATTGCACCATACTCCTTACATGCTGGCTTTCAGGTACACGCGATAAGGAATTTACCACCAACAGGAAAGCGTGCAGTAGGCCAACGTGAGTGCATTGTGTATGTAAGACCACACAAAAGAGGCCACTGAAACATAATTGGGTGCTAACATGGTGTCCAGCTTGTGCCGTCCCTTTGTGCCATGTCACCAGTTTCAAAGAGTATAACACTGTCTAGGACTACTAATTCTCCAATAATGGTTCACAAACATGTACATATTGAGTGAAAGAGTGTATATATTGAAAATATAGCAGAATACATTTTATATTTCGTTTAAAATAACACATTTGTGTGTGCACCCCACCAAACATTTTCGTGTTTTAAAAACGTCCTAAAAACGACATTTCATTGTTTTGGGCACGTTTTAAATTACGTTTAAAATACGTATTTTGAGAATTTGTAAAGACGACTTTAAAACGTGAGGTCAAAACGTTTTAATAAAACGTATGTTAAATGTCATGATATAACGTTTTGGAGAAAAGGTTAAATTTATTAGGTATAATTATCTTTATTGCATATAGAAAGATAGAGACAAAGAGGAGAGAGGAGAGAGAGAGAAAAAAGGAGAGAGGAGAGAGGAAGACAAAAGGGGAAGAGAGGGAGAAAGAGAGAGAGAAGATGAGAGAAAGAAAGAAGCAGAAAAAGTGAAGAGAGAAGAAGAGCGTAAAGAAGAGACGGAAAGAGAAGAAGAGAGATATATAAGGAGAGGAGAGAGAGACAAGAAAAAGAAAGAAGAAAAGAGAGAGCACAGAGAGAGAGAGAGAAGATAGAGACAAACGAAAGAGAGAGAGGGAGAGGAAGGGGGTGGAGGGAGAGATAAGAGGAGAGAGATAAAGAGAGAGTGAGATAAAGAGAGATTGAGATAAAGAGAGAGTGAGATAAAGAGAGTGAGATAAAGAGAGAGTGAGAGAAGAAGGGAGAGTGAGACAAAGAGAGTGAGATAAAGAGAGAGTGAGATAAAGAGAGAGTGAGAGAAGAAGGGAGAGAGAGAGAAGAAGGGAGAGAAGAGAGAGAAGAAGGGAGAGAAGAGAGAGAGAAGGAGAGAAGAGAGAGAGAAGGAGAGAAGAGAGAGAGAAGGAGAGAAGAGAGAGAGAAGGAGAGAAGAGAGAGAGAAGGAGAGAAGAGAGAGAAGAAGAGAAGAAGAGAGAGAGAGAAGATAAACAAAGGAGAAAGAGAGAGGGAGAGGGGGAGAGGGAGAGTGATGGGAAGGGGGAGGAGGGGGGAGAGGAAGAAGAGGGAGGAGAGAGAAAAGAAAGAGAGACAAGGAGAGAGAGAGGGGAGGAAAGCGAGGGTCGATTGATCGAGAGATGGGAGAAGGGAGAGAGAGAAAGCAGAGAGTGAGAGAGAGAAGAGAAAGAGAGAAGAAAAGAGAGAGCAGAGAGAGAGTGAAGAGAAAGAGAGAAGAAAAGAGAGAGCAGAGAGAGAGAAGATAGAGACAAAGGAAAGGGAGAAAGGGAGAGGGAGGGGGAGGAGGGAGAGAAGGGAGAGGAGAGAGAGAGAGGAGAGAGAGAGACCGAGAGAGAGAGAGACCGAGAGAGAGAGAGACCGAGAGAGAGAGAGACAGAGAGAGAGAGAGAGAGAGAGACAGAGAGAGAGAGAGAGACAGAGAGACAGAGAGAGAGAGAGAGACAGAGAGAGAGAGAGAGACAGAGAGAGAGAGAGAGACAGAGAGAGAGAGAGAGACAGAGAGAGAGAGAGAGACAGAGAGAGAGAGAGAGAGAGAGACAGAGAGAGAGAGAGAGACAGAGAGAGAGAGAGAGACAGAGAGAGAGAGAGACAGAGAGAGAGAGACAGAGAGAGAGAGACAGAGAGAGACAGAGAGAGAGAAGAAAGGAGAGAGCAGAGAGAAAGAAGAAGAAGAAAGAGGTGAGTGAAGAAAATAAAGAGCAGAGAGAGAGAGAGAGAAGAAGAAAAGACAAGGAGAAGAAGAGATAGAGAAAAAAAGAAGATAGAGAGAGGCGATAGAAGAAGAGGAATAAGAAGAGAATTGAGAGAGAAGAGGAAGAGAGGAGAGAGGAGAGTGAAAGGAGAGAGAGGAGAGAGAGAGAGAGAGAGAGAGAGAGAGAGAGGGAGGAAGAAGAGAGAAAAAGGGAGAGAAAGAAGAAGAAATAAAAAGAGAGAGATGGGCGAATGAGGGAGAGAAGCAGAAAAGAGAGCGAAAAGAGAGAGAAAAGCAGAAGAGAGCGAAAAGGGAGAGAAAGAGAGATAGAGAGAGAGAGAGAAGAAGAAGAAGAGGAAGAAGAATTGAGAGAGAGAAGAAGAGACAGAATAGGGAGAAAAATGAGAGATAGAAAGAGAGAAGAGAGAGAGAAGAAGAGACAGAATAGGGCGAAAAAATGAGAGAGATAGAGAGAGAGAGGAGAGAGAGAGAGAGAAGAAGTGACAAGAGAGAAAAAGAGAGAGAAGAGGAGAGAGAAGAAGAAGAACAGAGAGAGAGAAGATAGAGAAAGGAGAAAGAGAGGGGGAGGAGGAGGGGGAGGAGGAAGAAGAGGGAGAAGAGAGAGGAGAGGAGAGGAGAGAGAGAGAGAGAGAGAGAAAGAGTGCAAAAAGAGAGAAAAAAGAGAATAGAGAGAAGAGAGAAGAGAGAGAGAAGTAGAGAGAGGAAGAAGAAAAAGAAGAAAATAATTGAGTGAGATAGAGAGAGAGAGAGAGAGAGAGACAGAGGAGTAAAAGAGAGAGAGTGTGTGTAAGAGAGAGAGAAGAAGAGAGAAAAAAGGAGAGAAAGAAGAAGAGATAAAAATAGAGAGATGGGCGAATGAGGGAGAGAAGCAGAAAAGAGAGCGAAAAGAGAGGGAGAAAAGCAGAAGAAAGAGCGAAAAGGGAGAGAAAGAGAGAGAGAGAGAGAAGAAAGGAGAGAGCAGAGAGAAAGAAGAAGAAAAACGTGAGTCAAGAAAATAAAGAGCAGAGAGAGAGAGAGAAGAAGAAGAAGAAGAGGAAGAAGAAGAAGAATTGAGAGAGAGAGAAGAAGAGACATAATAGGGAGAAAAAATTCTTCAGTTCAGAAAAAGATTCATCAATTCAGAAAAAAATCAGTTTATGGACATGGCCAGTCTCTGAAAATGGTTGAAAAACCTTTCAGGGTCTGACTCTGAAAATTCATGCAGGTTATGCCTTTTAACATAATGCCTAGGGTTTGAATCCCTGGCAGGTGGTGGTACATTGGCATTGCCCCTAATTTTTGCCTCCTCAGTTTTGAGCCTTTGCTTCTCTACTTTAGCATTTTGCTCTAACACTCTTGCCTCTTGCTCTGCTAGTTTTAATTGGGCCAGCTGTAGTTCTAATTCTATCCTGCTAGCTTCACTTTCAGCTGGACTGGCCTGGCATAAAATTGTATCACTTGCCAATAGGCCCTGGTCTATGCAGTTCTGTAAAATTTCATGGGTTAAGATCCATTTTTTATTAGCTTCATTTAACTCAAGGCCCAATTCCTTGTCTAACAACACTAGGTTAGCTTTGATCAGCTTCTTAATCTCCACCACTGAAGGTGCCTTTGCCAGTTCCTGCAATATAGCCGCCATCACTAATTATCCTAGCTACTTGCCAGAGTAAAAATAAAAATAAAAGTTGAAAAAATACAATAATTCGCATGACTCCCCATCCCCCCTGTTACAAAGCCACACTCACCTCAGTCGTGAAGAGATCCAGATGGGTGTCCAGTCAGTGCAAGATATATCCTTTGCAAGTTGAGCTGGACCCTGCACAACCGTTCTGCGGAATGCAAGAAATTTAGTTTCGGCACTCAAATATCTAAATTTTTACAATTTATATATGAATAACAATTTAAGTTCCCGGTCAGGCCAACCACTTGTTATGGGGAGTATGTAGCTGTACTGAGAACGGCCAATAGCTAGAGTCAAGATGTAGCAAAAACAGTGGGATAGATAGGTCAGGCCCCGAAGGAACTAAGGTTCCTAGTAAAGATTCTATGTTTTAAATTACAGGTCTGCTGTCTAGTAGACAATCCTCTACACCACTTAATCAGGATGAATTGATACTTCTCATAAAGTACCTTATTTATCAAAAGCTCTAATAACCCCCCATATACATTAATACAGTAAATATCTTTACCACTCTACCTTATGTTAACCACCTTGGTCCACATAGGCAGGATGCAAGGTTTACAGAAGCAAAACTCGGGTAAAGTCTACTTGGAGAAAGGCACTTGTAAGGCTTGAAGCAGCCTGGGTAGCTAAGACCCACGTGGTTCACTAGTCACAATGATGCCAAAAACACTTAGTGATGCCAAAACACTGGCTTAGACTGCTCAATAACTATAAATATACCTGACCAAGTAGCACAGTAACTATACAGAGATCGTACTTATCTTGGACATAGGTTATAGGGAGAGGAGAAAGGTGGAGGAGGAAGACAGAGCCCCACTGGGAATGTCAAGACGCCTCAGCTGCCAGCCAGAGAGAAGAACGAGCTCAGCCACCCTTGCTCATTTAAGTATGCTGCCGGGACGGATTCTCAGCTGATCGTACAGCAGCAATCATCAAAAGTTTACTCAGACATTCATTACTAGTTACTTTAATAGTTCTAAGAATAGCTGATAACTAGTTTAATATTATATTTAATAATCAACAAGCCCAGAACCTGAATACTCTGTGAGAAATAAGATTCATCTTACGTTTGGCAAGAAAGATGAGAACAAATGAATACACAAGTTCTATGGAGATATGAATGTAAATGTTATTGTTAATTAAATATCCTTCTCACATGATCCAATCCTATCAATTAATGTATAGTAATTATTTAGAGCTCAAATTGACCTCTGGTTTCTAACTAAGAACCCAGGGTCGTAACAATCGGTATTACAGTCTGTTGCCTCTTAAGATATTTAGAGTAGGATACATATATTTTCAATTTGTTTTCAAATACGTGTTTTAATTGAATAAAGTGATTTAATGCATTTTGTGTTTAGTTATCTCTGTCCCATTTTATTAATGCTGGGTGATATTTGTATGTGGTATTTATGTACGGTTTTGGAAGCCCCTAGGTTCTCACTACCTTAAGGTTAAATAATTTACTCCCCAAGCATTTATATTAATAAGGTTCATATGCCCTTCGAGTTTCATGATTAATGATCTCTTTCATTCCTGGGGGGTTAATAGGCACATCATATTCAGATTCTGGTCAGGGAGATGGTGGCAATCATATATAAGATTTTTTATTCATTATTTTAAATTCAATAATCCGGTCATCTGTTGCTCCCCCATCATTTAATATTTCAGAAGTGAAACTAACTGGTAGGTCAGTGAGGGTCACAATGATTTGCCAGCAGTGTTAGACTGGGGAATTGAGTGGAGAATAAGGCTAGAGCAGTGAGGGTTATTACATCAACACACAGCTGCTGCCTCCACACCCAGATGCTGCCTCCACACCCAGCTGCTGCCTTCACACCCAGTTGCTGCCACCACACCCAGTTGCTGCCGTCACACCCAGTTGCTGCCGTCACACCCAGTTGCTGCCACCACACCCAGTTGCTGCCTTCACACCCAGTTGCTGCCTCCACACCCAGTAGCTGCCTCCACACCCAGTTGCTGCCTCCACACCCAGTTGCTGCCTCCACACCCAGTTGCTGCCTCCACACCCAGTTGCTGCCTTCACACCCAGTTGCTGCCTTCACACCCAGTTGCTGCCACCACACCCAGTTGCTGCCTCAGTAATGTAAATTGAGACTTCGATCGTGCACAACACCTGAGAAGGTGAGCCAATTAGGCCCCTGCCCAGGTGTTGCACACGTCCGTAGTCTCAAAAGGTTCGGGGGGGAAGGGGGGACCCCGGGGGGTCGTGTTTTTGAAAGGGTATGCTGTCCCATCTTACCTTCGTAAGGGGAGGGGGGAAGGGCGTCAACAACACAGCAAGCAGAACTTAAACATTATGTCGTACGGGCGAATATCCTATTACTGCGGTATTAGTAAAACACGCACCAGTGTGGGTGTCACCCATCAACCTTAATTATTTTCAAAGTGTACAGGGAGAGTCTGGGAGATGTTCACCCCGCCAGGGTTGTCCCACTACTGCTGTTTACGTTCAAGGAGTGGCAGTGTTACTATCGGGAGTGGGCCGCACCTGTCATCATCAGTCACTTCTCAATTGACCGGGCTCGTTTCCTCCACCCGCGAACTCGAGGTTAGTTCAGCATGAGCATTCTTCTCCCACACACCTCACCACACTGCGCACGACGGTGTTATGAAAAGACGAACTTTAACAGCCTGCATAAAATGCGGGGTTATCGTCACCAAATCAACGGAGTCATCTAGAATGTGAGAGATGTGCAAAACCACCCCTAGGCCACCATGACATCAAGTGTAAGCGATGCCAGAAGATCTGCGATAACCATGAGTAATATTCTTATTTATTATTCCACAGTTCATTTATTGCAACCACAGGTGAAATATCATGTGTAAACAATTCTCTCTTATAGTGTGAAAATATTTACTTACCCGCGATAGGTTTGCCTTAAACCAGCAAATAGTAGAACCAACTAGGAAGGAGAACACGCTGGACCTCATTTTCACTAATAATGATGAATTGATCAGGAACATAATGATTACAAATACCTGTTACTCAGATCACAACTTAATTGAAGTTCTGACAACCATGGGGAATGGACCTTCAAAACCAGTCCAGATTCCCGGTGGAGATTTCAGCAAATTCAACCTCAATAATAAACAGATAAACTGGGAGCAAATAAACCAGGACTTCACAGAAATAAACTGGGAAGAACAGCTAGAAAATGCAAACCTGAACCAGTGCCTGGAAAAAATAAGCTCAGTAGCACTAGAAATATGTTCAAACCGCATACCCTTAAGAAAAAAGAGAAAGAGATGCAGATTGGAACGGGAACGTCGTTCCCTATATAGGCGAAGAAAACGAATCGCGGAACAACTTGAGAGTCGCACCCTATCTCAAGAACGGCGAAGAAGGTTGGGTAGAGAATTAGAAACAATTGAACTCAAGCTAAAAGAATCATACAAAACCCAGGAGAGGCAAAGAGAGCAAAAGGCCATCAGTGAAATAGAGAGAAATCCGTAATATCTTTTCTCCTATGCAAAATCAAGATCAAAAACCACATATAGTATCGGGCCCCTGCGAAAGGGAGATAGAACTTTCACCGATGACAACAAAGAAATGAGCGAGTTACTGAGGAAGCAGTACGACTCTGTTTTCAGCGAGCCATTAAACGCACTAAAGATTGAAAACCCAAATAAATTTTTCATGGATATGATACCAACATCAAATCATATATCAGACGTCGCCCTATCCCCACTAGATTTTGAAGAAGCCATAAACAGTATGCCTATGCACTCTGCACCAGGCCCGGATTCTTGGAACTCCATATTCATCAAGAACTGTAAAAAAACACTATCGCAGGCCCTTCACATTCTGTGGAGACAAAGCCTAGATACTGGCGTTATCCCTGACATACTAAAAACAGCAGAGATAGCACCACTCCATAAGGAGGAAATAAGGCAGAGGCAAAAAATTACAGACCGATAGCACTAACATCGCACATCATAAAATTTTTTGAGAGAGTGCTAAGAAGTAAGATCACAAAATACATGGAATCACAGCATGTCCATAACCCCGGACAACATGGTTTCAGAACAGGGCGCTCTTGCCTGTCGCAGTTGCTGAACCACTATGATATGGCATTAGATGCTATGGAAGACAAACAAAACGCTGATGTAATTTACACAGATTTCGCAAAAGCTTTTGATAAATGTGACCATGGTGCTATTGCACATAAAATGCGTTCAAAAGGAATTACCGGGAAAATAGGCAGATGGATCTACAATTTCTTGACTAACAGAACCCAATGTGTAATAGTCAACAAAATAAAATCCAGCCCATCAACCGTGAAGAGCTCAGTCCCCCAGGGTACTGTGCTTGCTCCAGTACTTTTTCTCATCCTCATATCGGACATAGACAAGAACACAACCTATAGCACTGTATCATCCTTTGCAGATGACACTAGGAGTTTCATGAGAGTTGGCAACATAGAGGACACGGCAAACCTCCAATCAGATGTAGATCAGGTCTTTCTATGGGCTACAGAAAATAATATGGTGTTTAATGAGGATAAGTTCCAGCTCATGCGTTATGAATAAATTGAAAATATAAAAACGGAAACCACGTACAAAACTCAGGCAAATCATAACATAGAACGAAAAGGCAATGTAAAGGATCTGGGTGTACTCATGTCGGAAGACCTTACCTTTAAAGAACACAATAAAGTAGCCGTCACAACTGCAAGAAAAATGACAGGTTGGATAACAAGAACTTTTCACACTAGAGATGCTATACCGATGATGATACTTTTCAAAACGCTTGTACTCTCAAGATTGGAGTACTGCTGCACAATCACAGCCCCTTTCAAAGCTGGAGAAATTGCTGACCTGGAGAGCGTGCAGAGATCCTTTACTGCTAGAATCCACTCAGTAAAACATCTAAATTACTGGGACCGACTAAAGAGCCTAAATCCCTTGAGCGTAGGCGGGAGAGATACATAATAATTTACACGTGGAAAATAATTGAGGGGCTGGTCCCAAACCTGCACACAGAAATAACATCACATGGGACCAGAAGACATGGCAGGATGTGCAGAATACCCCCGGTGAAAAGCACAGGTGCAACAGGTACTCTGAGAGAGACTCTATCAACATCAGAGACCCGAGACTGTTCAACACGCTTCCACTACACATAAGGGGCATAACTGGCCGACCCCTCACAGTGTTCAAGAGAGAACTTGATAAGCACCGTACGGTACGGATAGCCGTGCGGATGGCCCTACGGGCCACCGCACTCGCTTTCCGAAAGAAAAGAAAAGAATCGGTCGTCTGCCTACGGCGGTGCCTCTTCCAGGCTGCACGCTTACAGCGGACAGCCCGAGCACAGTCCGCATTCCACCAGGAAACGCACTTCCATGGACCCCGAGAGGAAGAGCGAGGGATAGAGCGGAGGGCATCGTTGAAGACAGTGTCATGAAAAAGGAGGAGAGCGCGAGAGAGAGGCAGAAGGGAGAGGTCAGAGAAAGTAGCACTGAGGGTAAATAGGGTCCAGTCCGCCTTAGCAAACTGCCACCTAGGGAAAGAGAGGAAAGGGCGAAGAGAGAAAAAGGAAACAAGGATGGAGAAATGATCACTTCCATGGAGGTCATCAAGAACCTGCCACGTGAAATCTAAGTAAAGAGAAGAAGAGCAGAGAGAAAGATCAAGACAAGAAAGGGTGCGAGTCCGAGAGTCCAAATGAGTGGGCTCACCAGAATTCAGAAGAGACAGGGAAGAAGAGAGGAGAAACGGCTCAAGAAGGCGACCCCAGGTATTCGTCAGAACGTCACCCCAAAGAGAATGACGACAATTGAAGTCACCCAGCAGGAGCACAGGCTCCGGCAAGGAGTCTAGGAGGTGTTTCAAATCAGGAAGAGAAAGCGGGACACTCGGGGGGAGATAAATGGAACAAACTGTGTACTATTTCCCCACAAAGATACGAGCAGCAGAACAATGGAGAGGCGAAGGAAAAAGTAAAGGAACAAAGGGAACATCAGCACGAATCAAAAGAGCAGAAGAATTAGAAGTCCCAGCAACGGCTGGGGGGGGGGGAGAGAAAGGAATAGCCACGAAAACGACCAAGACGAGCACCAAGCATCGGCTCCTGGAGACAGACACAAAGGGGCGAAAACCGCGAAATCAGAAGTTGGAGTTCGAGGAAATTGGCGTAATAACCTCGAACGTTCCATTGAAGAATGGACAACGACGAGAAGAGAAAGGACAAAAACAGAGAACAAGGAAGAAACAAAGGCGAAAGAGCAACAGAGCACGTTAAAGAATATCAGGGTCGGGATCAGGGTCAGCAAAGTCAGGGTTAGGGGGCATGGGTAAACTGAGCAAAGACGGAGGGAAGGAAACGGGAGAACAGATCAGAGGTGAGCGGGCGGGGTCTGGAGGAGACAACGGAGAGGAGCAGTCAAGGACAGCAGCAGAAAGAGGGGGGTAGAAAGAGGGGAGCGTACCTCAGCAAGGGCAGCAACCGAGAGGGAAGCGGGGGCTAAAGAAACCTCCATAGCAGGAATAGGGGGCGCAACCACCGAAATGGAAGGGGAAGGAGCGAGAGAGGCAGAAGTAGGGGCCGAGGAAGAAAGCGAAACCTTCTTACCCGCCGGGGAGGAGGAAAGCAAACTTTCAGTACCGGGAGATTAAGGAGGACGCCAGCAAGAAGGCGGTACTCTTAGTTTCATTGGGTTCTGAAATATATAGTGTTTTGGGAAACAGGTGTGCACCAGAGCTACCTCACACGAAGTCCTATAGAGACCTGATTACCGTACTTAAACGTCATTATGTAGTGAAACCTTCATATCACAGGAGTTTGATGGACTTCCAGAAGAGGACGAAAAAGCAGCAGGAATCCGTACAAGATTTATATGCGGAATTGAAGGCTTTGGCTAACCACTGCAACTTCGTAGCACAATTTGACGGCAGGGTTAGAGACCAGTTGTTCATGGCAGTAGAAATTAAGATATTTTTCCATAACTTGGTGGCAGAAAACTTGGATCTATAATATATAACTTCATGGACAGTGCTCGAGAAGATATTGAACCTAGAAAGGGTCCTCACACTTGCAGAGAGTGTGTAGAGAATATCTGAACAGGAACAGCAAGGCCTGGGGAGAGGAGACGACCAGGAAATGTAGGAAGAAGAGGTAGTGGTAATGTGGTCAAGACAGTATAGGAAGATAAACCGTCTGAAGAAGCTGCAGGAGAGGAAAGCAAACTATATTCTGTGAAAGAAAAGGTATGTTCAGTGAAGTCACAAGTGGTGAGTTTTGTAATTAATGGGAAGTTAGTTCATTTGGAACTGAACACTGGTGCTGCAGTGTCAACATTGTCTCGAGATTGAGCAGATACCTTGTAATTGAATGTAAAACCAGGTAAAAAATCTAAGAGCATATGATAATATACCGATTAATGTCTATGGCACGGTGTTGGCAAAAGTAGGCTATAAGGGAAAATAAATTGTCCAGGATTTTTATGTAGTGGATTCACATAATCCTAGCCTATATGTCAGGATCTCATGGAAAAGGTGGGAATTTTCTTGGCAGGCCTAGATGAATTGCCGTTAATTAAAACAATTAAAAGTGCCGAACATATGTTAGATAAATATTCAGTGGAGGCAGATAAGCCAATTAATACCATGGTGGCAAAAATTCACCTGAAAAGTGGGGCTTCACCTAAATTTTTCAAGGCAAGAACAGTGCCATTTCATTGCAAGCAATTGGTAGAATCAGCCCTGGAAAAGAATGTGGCAGAGGGCGTCTTACAGCCAATTACACATAGTGAGTGCGCAGCCCCAATTGTACCAGTGTTGAAGGCAGATCAGAAATCCATGAGAATCTGTGTAGATTTTAAGGAATTAAATAACCGAATTCATTGTGAGATAGATGAGTTGTTGTCAGTGGTCTGCAAGGGGGCAATCTTTTCTAAGATTGACCTGAAAGATGCTTACTTGCAGATGCCTGCAGAGGAGGAGAGCCAGAAATTATTAGTGATTAATACCCACAAGGGGTTATTTAAGTATATAAGACTTCCTTTTGGACTCTCCTCGTCTCCAGCAATTTTTCAGAGATTCATGTCCCAGTTGTTAGTAAACATGGAAGGTGTAGCTAGTTTTTTAGATGACAGTATTGTATGCAGGGAGCATGATGCTATTGTTGTCCCCTAACTCCCCTTGCCACTTCGGGGGGTATTGGGTGTTTATGTAGCTTCAGGGTACCAATCCCCCCAGCCACAGGGCATGGCGAGAAGGCACCCCTAAGCATACCTAATTCCCTATCAAAACACAAACTTAAATACACACAAATTGCAGATCTCATCACAACCCACAAGAGTTAAGATGATACTAATAACACACAATAATAACCTGAAAAACAAACATATATTAAATGGAAAATTCTTTTGTATTTGTTTTTTTCTTATATGGGACACAGCACACACAGGTAGGGGTGCACAGTATATCATTAAAAAAGAACTAACGCTGAAGGCCAAAACAGCAAGCTGCCTAAGCGGCAGGATTGATGACTTGACGTCGGCATACATGGAAAACTAGGCATAGTGGAAGCTCCTAATAAGGCCCCGGAGCGGGGAGGATATCATGTATGCGCATGGGGGTCCCTCCGACCGCCGCCTTACCCACTTGTGGGCTCCGGCCAGGTCATCCACCCTCTTGTGAGACACCATTTGGAGAAGTGGTACTCCAGATGACGACTCTGCTTAGATAGTTGGCTACCAGCTATCCTAGCTGCGGTTCACCTAAGCGAGACTATACTAACCCTTATGCACCCTGTGCACGGTGATCCTGAGACTAAGGTTTTCTGCCCCTAGATGTGGTCTTGGACCATATTCTGTAGATAGAATATGTCCAGGTCAGGGCTTTTACAGAGCAAATCTCAAGGTCGCTCTTGGTGAGTCCCATATCCTGTAGACCACGCGTACTCTCCTTGCACCATCCTCCCCACCAATTAAGGGTTATTAAAGAGGTGGATGCTGTGTGCTTCCTGGTATATTCCCTGACCTTCTGAAGGATCTCTGGGGGTGCCGTACTTGTCGCACTTGCTCTGATGTGGACAGGAGAGTGGGAAGTTATCAGCAGAGACCTGGGTGTCTAATATAAAGGCCTCATCACCTTTGCAAGCTACGATGTCAGGCTTTCAGAAGGTTCTTCCATCCGGTATACGGACTTCCCATTCCACCTCAAAACCTCTTTGCCGCAGGCGGCCGGCTACGAACCGGGTGATATCGTCATGACGTTTCACCCGAGCCCCATGTGTCTTGTGGAATGCTTGGGATATGTGACCCAGGATCCCTGGTTTCTGGCAAGCATCGCAGAGACCAGAAGCCTCAGGTCTACCCCTAGCTGCTCTAGATGGCGTGGCTACAGCTTTTGCCCTAATCTGGATAGCGTGAGCAAAATTTCCTCCGCTTAGCAGACGGGTACCGGACGCGACCCACTTGTGGCAAGATGGAACCTCACAAGAGGACGCAAGGCCGGCACCGTCGACCATGCTATACAGTTTTGCTTTCCACTTCCTAGAGCGCTCAGTCATTCTGTTAGAAGGGGTTCCGGCGGCCGTGGTCGGGTCTACCCATCTACGCATTCACGCTTGGAACGCGGGTAGGAGAGCCGCTGCCACTACCACTAGCTCCTCCGACTCTACTAACGCCCCGAGCCGCTTGTTCTTCTGTAGGCGGATTGATGTGGCAAAGTCGGGTATCCCTAGTCCACCGTCCTTCACGTCGGCATGAAAATAGACATTAGGAGTATCATGAGGCAGCCGCAGCCAGCCACGAATGGCATGCTGCAACCGCCGATCAAGACTCGCTAATTCCGTCTTAAACATGCGTCCGAGAACAAGCTGGTGGTTCATCTTGAGGATTATGTGGTGTTTTAATAGGTATAGCCTCTGTTGGGGTTTGAGTTGCGCCTTATTGATGTTCGTCAGGCCGTCCTCAAACAGGGAACCATAGGATAAGCGTCTGCCCCCGGCCCTGATAAGTATTCCTAAGTACTTATACTCGTCCGTCACACTAATACTTTAGGACACGTTTTGAATCTCCTGCAAAAGCACAATGTGAATATTAATAAGGGTAAAACAACATTGAAGACCAAGGCAATTGAATACCTGGGGTACCATATTTCAGGTAAGGGCTTTACTCCTTCTCACAAAAATGTAGCGGCTATAGTAGATGCCCCAGCCCCAACATCAGATGGGTAAGTACAGACTTTTGTTAGGATGGTTACATATTTTTGTAAGTTCGTGAAGAACTTTTCAGGAAAATTAGCACCCTTGTGTGAATTGTTGAAAAAAGGGGCTAAATTTAAGTGCAATTTAGCAAGAGAGGAGAATGCCTTAAGGAATATTAAGCAGGAATTGATAAATTCTCCAATGCTTACTAATTTTACTGGTAGACTCCCTTTAAAACTGGAGGTAGATGCTTCCCCAGTAGGAGTAGGTTGTGTATTATTACAGGAAGTAGATGGTCAAGATAAAGTAGTATGTTTTACTAGCATTATCTTCCGCGGAACAGAATTATTCTCAGTTAGATAAAGAAGCCTTAGCTTTGGTATATGGTGTAAAAAAACTGAAGTATTTTCTGCTGGGAATGACATTTCTTGCTAGAACAGACCATAAATCCCTGCTAGGATTGTTTGGCTTATTTAAACAAATTCCAGTTAATGCCAATGCTAGTATTCAAAGATGAGCATTACTACTCTCGCAGTTTGAGTATGATTTAGAGTTTAAGCCAGGCAAAGATAATTTCGTATCTATGCATTAAGTAGATTGCTTTTGACAGAAGAATTGAATTCCAGTGGAGTATGTTAACCTGGTGGAATCTATGTCTTTTGAGGATATTTCATTCCAGACTATTAATAAGCTACTGGTAGAGATCCCAAATTAAATCTATTGATGAAATATGCTAAATATGGTTGGGATGATAATTTATTACTGTCAGAGTATGCCGCAGTAAAGGCTGACCTTAGTATTCACCAGGATGTACTCTTGTATAGGAATTGAGTGGTGGTGCCTGGGGAACTAAGATGTAAGATTTTGGAACAGTTGCATGTAGGCCATAATGACATAAATGCTATGAAAGCAGAAGCTAGAAGTTGGGTTTGGTGGCCAAAAATAGACCAGGATATTGCTGAGGTAACAAAAAATTGTCATATTTGCCTTAAGAATTATCAGAAACCACAGGCCCCAGTACTTTCTTGGCCATGTACTGGAAAACCCTGGTCTGGACTGTATATAGATTATGCTGGACCTATGGATAACAAATATCACCTGGTGGTGGTGGATTCATAAACAAAAATTCTGGATGTTCATGTGTGTAATTCCACCACATCATCTGTAATGTGTGAATTGCTAAGGAAATTATTTTGTAATTTTGGATTACCAGACATTGTTGTGTCAGACTGTGCTCCTTATTTGGTTTCTGTGTAAATGGAGGATTTTTTTAGAAAAAAATGTTATTAAACATGTGTTGGAAATTTCCAACACTAATACAATACTATTGTATTATAATAAATCAGTATTATTATATACTAACTACAGTAGTCACTAAAACTTACTAACAGTAATGTTCACATAAACTAACCATTATATCTACATATGGATGCTGGAATTCTTACGAAACCAAGCACCAGTATTGCGTCAGATTATATCTAGTTAAACACATTTATTGCCAGTGTGTTATAGAATTGAATGTGGTTCTCTAAAATCATCAGTATTCCGTGTGATAATTATTTATAGATAACATAACTCCCAAATAATTCTAAATCGAAAGTTTTTAGTTACAATTGTTATCAAGTAATAGTTTTTCTGTCACGCGTGAATCCAATGGAGAAACTAAAATCTTCTCCATTTCTCGTTTACCACCATAAGACGAGAAAGCAATAATATTTAAATCCCTAGAATCACAACCCAGTCTTTATTAAAGTCTTTCAGCTACAATTGCGCGAAATAGTATTATTCATGATAAATAATTTCTTTGGTGAATGCGGAATGCGGGTTGAGGGAGGAAGAGACGCCATTGTGTGTGTGGCGGGCTTGTGTTGCGGAGTGAGCAACGAGAGCATACGTACTTGGACAGGAAAGTCGTGGCATCAGAGTCTGAGACACGTGACGTTGGGATTATCAGCAAGAATTACACTGATACTCAGCTTAAAACGAATAATTGTTCTTCCACGTGATCTACAGTTCTCGGTCAAATAATAACGCGTCGATATTCAAGCCAAACTCTCAACCACGTGAACAACATTGTGGAAGTTTGAGATTGAGATGCGATAACGGCAGACTTCAGCATACACTGCACTCATCGATAAGTATATATTTCTTTCTTGATGCATCATTAGAGATTGTATATTTCGTGGGCAGTCTGTCGTTACATCGCAAGACGACTAAAAATCCAATGTTAGTACAGCATTAATCTTTATTTTCTATTTTCATAAATATTGAGACTTAAGTAGCCTAGTTCAATGCTATGTAATATCCTTTAAATTACAGCTCGTATGTGAGGAGTCAACGAGCCGTTAACTACATTCGTGTTATTCACCTCTAAGGGCTTCTATGTGGAGATCCTGAGATCACAAGGACGAGGCACGAACGATGTCATAGAAATCGTCTTAAAGCTAAGACTTTTTGTACACATTTAATTGCTCCAATTTATTCTACATATCCATGATATTATCATATTGAATGCTTGTCATGTGAACTGGAGATGGATGTGTTTACTTGGATGATTGCTCTCTAATTCTAACAATAATTAATGTTTTCTATTTGTATTTACCTATTGATTCTATAATAATTTGGTCAAAAAATTCTTTATTCAACAATGAACTGGTGCACGAACCACACTAGTTCCTAGACGTATATGAAGTTCTAGCAATACCCCCCCAATGTAGGTGTTTAAGGCTCTGACTTTAGTTAATTAACCATACAGTCCATTATTTATTTAAGTGATTATTCTTTGTAATATTTATCCATAGACACTGGTTCTTCCTTGTGTTTCTAATGATCACTTTTTATTAGTTTCTCTCTTTTCTCAAAAGTGGGTGGTCCTTCGTTATTAATTTGATTAATTAAATAATTAAATAATTGAGTCAAGCCCCAGATATACCACATTATGGTCCTTCGAACCGGATAAATATAAATATAAATATACTAATTAGTAATAACTAATCATCGTGTGAAGTAGTCTAGACTAACCACATTAATAAATTGTGTCTACCGGCAGCGTAACACATAGGTTAGTCTAATTCACACAAATTCATTGCTACTTATACCTCATGTATAAGGTAGCACTCGTAGGACACAGTCAATTACCCACAACACTTAGACCTATACCTCATACTGAAGTAGGAATCTTTAGGTCACCAGGAGCAACAGCTCATAACTTCTATAACAATTCCACACTAACACCTGCGTTAGAGTGGCCTCACCATCTAACCATTATTTATTTAGGTTGTAATGACATCCATCCTACTCGACATCCAGCTGAGGTAATTAATCACCTTAAAACCATAATTTCTTCATTTAAACTCATCAGCAATTCGGTAGTATTCACATTGGTGGAACCTCGCCAACTGAGTAATAATAATCGTTGGGGAGTAACCCCAGAATATTACCAAAGAGCTGCCAAATACATAAACTTCAGGCTGAAAAAACGAGTACGATTGGATGCCACTTATATTCAATTTACAGCCAGACCATACAGGCAAAACCTGGCAAGAGATGGTGTACACCTGTCAGGTGAGTCTAGGTCACATGTAGTTGACAAATTGATCAACATAATCAATTATCACAAACAGCTGTGGCTAGCAAGCCAAAATTAACTGTACATAATTGTTTTTCATATGTACTCACCTAGTTGTGCTTGCGGGGGTTGAGCTCTGGCTCTTTTTTCACGCCTCTCAACTGTCAATCAACAGGTGTACAGGTTCCTGAGCCTATTGGGCTCTATCATATCTACACTTGAAACTGTGTATGGAGTCAGCCTCCACCACATCACTTCCTAATGCATTCCATTTGTCAACCACTCTGACACTAAAAAAGTTCTTTCTAATATCTCTGTGGCTCATTTGGGCACTCAGTTTCCATCTGTGTCCCCTAGTGCGTGTGCCCCTTGTGTTAAACAGCCTGTCTTTATCAACCCTGTCAATTCCCTTGAGGATCTTGAATGTGGTGATCATGTCCCCCCTAATGATCTGTGTGTGCTAGTGCACATTTATATAAACTATAAAATCCAAAAAAAAAAAAAAAAATACAGCACAACTATATATTCACATTACTGCACCACAATATAATCTTTGCCAACCTTTGTTAGGTAGGAATGTAGGCTGTGATTGTGCTGAATTTGGCACAAACGCAGACTAAATAAATTTGTAGTTTCTTAGGTAGAAATTCTCACGACTAGGCTTGAGCTAGTTAGTAGTACATATATTATTCATTTTTGTGCTGACCCTATCAAGGGTGGGATTAAACCTTAAGATAACTCTGATTAGAGTATATCCATATTACTTATTCTTGTACTCATTATTTTGTGTGCATACATTTTGAGTGCTGCTGAATGATCACCATTACATCTAATGGTGATAAAGAAGAGCAACCAGACGAAAGTTAATGGTGAAGTTCAAGCACTACTCAAAATAATTAGTTACTTCTTGTTAGGTAGGTAAATTAACCTCTGAACGAGGTAGTGTAGTCTATTCATATATATTAGGCTATTATTATTGATATTGAACTCCATTGAATGAGTCAATATCCCAGTTACCTCAGTAACAACTATTTACTGTCAAACCAGCCTTTACCCACCAAGATGGAAACGGCTGAAAAAATGAAACGGACCCTTATCGGTCTGAAAGGTCATTTTACCCGACAGATTACCAAATGTCAAAATCTGTCACAACAGTCACCTGTTGACTACCTTGAATTAGAAGATTTACTTCAAGTTGCTGAAAACAAATTCGCCCATATTAAGCAACATATGAATCTGTATTTGACAGAACTTTACTCAACTTCTATGAGTAATAGTGAACTTGAGGATGTTGTAAATGACTTAGCCCAGTATGAAGATGATATACAGGGTAAACTTCAACCCTTTAAAAAGCAAATTGCTAAAACCAAATTAACAATAACTTCTACTGCACATACAGATCCTGATGTCAAATTACCTCAAATCAACATACCCACATTCTCTGGTAACGAGAATGAAAGTTGGGATGATTTCTGGAGTAAATTCGTGGATGCAGTAGACTCTAAAGTCAACATTCCTCAAACAACCAAATTCACTTATTTACAAGGTCTGTTACGAAATGAAGCCTTGAAAGTAATTTCTAATATAACATTGACCAGTGATGGTTACACCCTAGCTGTTCAATTGCTCAAAACCAACTACGATAACAAGGAGAGAACTATTACTGTCTTAGTTAAAAAATTACTAGATTTACCATCTGCTAATAATTCTACAGATTCTCTCCAAACTTTCAGGCTAGAGTTAGAATCTTTACTCAAGGCCTTAAGCCTTAAAGTTCAAATTCAGACAGCTGAATGGATGACCAAAGTAGTTGTAAGGCGAAAATTGCCAAGAGAAACTTTAGATAAATTGTGTACAATAAAACCTTTCTGACCTTGAAAGAAATTACAGAAGGTCTACATACCTTAGTCGAAAGACAAAGAGCCAACCAAGATACCTGGTTGATGGGGTTCTGAGAGTTCTTCTACTCCCCAAGCCCGGCCCGAGGCCAGGCTCGACTTGTGAGAGTTTGGTCCACCAGGCTGTTGCTTGGAGCGGCCCGCAGGCCCACATACCCACCACAGCCCGGTTGGTCCGGCACTCCTTGGAGGAATAAATCTAGTTTCCTCTTGAAAATGTCCACGGTTGTTCCGGCAATATTTCTTATGCTTGCTGGGAGGACGTTGAACAACCGCGGACCTCTGATGTTTATACAGTGTTCTCTGATTGTGCCTATGGCACCTCTGCTCTTCATTGGTTCTATTCTACATTTTCTTCCATGTCGTTCACTCCAGTACGTTGTTATTTTACTGTGTAGATTTGGTACTTGGCCCTCCAGTATCTTCCAGGTGTATATTATTTGATATCTCTCTCGTCTTCTTTCTAGTGAGTACATTTGGAGGGCTTTGAGACGATCCCAATAATTTAGGTGCTTTATTGCGTCGATGCGTGCCGTATATGTTCTCTGTATTCCCTCTATTTCAGCAATCTCTCCTGCTTTGAAGGGGGAAGTGAGTACTGAGCAGTACTCAAGACGGGACAACACAAGTGCCTTGAAGAGTACAACCATTGTGATGGGATCCCTGGATTTGAAAGTTCTCGTAATCCATCCTATCATTTTTCTGGCTGTCGCAATATTTGCTTGGTTATGCTCCTTAAACGTTAGGTCGTCAGACATTATTATTCCCAAATCCTTTACATGCTGTTTTCCTACTATGGGTACATTTGATTGTGTTTTGTACTCTGTATTATGTTTAAGGTCCTCATTTTTACCGTACCTGAGTACCTGGAATTTATCACTGTTAAACATCATGTTATTTTCTGATGCCCAGTCGATGGGAAAGGTGTTTCAAACTTCTCTACTAACTCCCATCGTAATTCCCCTAATATTGACACTTCAGTCAAACCCAAACCGACTTTAAATAAGTCCAATAAATTTAAACCTAGGACTGCTCCATCCACTGGAAAATGGAGTGGTAATGTAGGTACTTATTCAGTATCTCCTTCTGATGTAACCAATGACTTTTCTGCTAAAGGGACAAAGTCAACCAGAGAGAGAAGGTGTTTGTTCTGTAGTCAAGAACATGCCACCAACCAATGCACTGTTTATCCTAACTTTAATACCAGGATTAAACGGTTACAAGAAATATACAGGTGCACCAAGTGCATGGGCTCTCATGATCCCAGTAAATGTGTAGTGCAACTACGTTCATGCAGTAGATGCAACAAAGGTATGCATCATTATGCCTTATGTAGAAAAACTTCCACCCAATCCATGACAACTGGGGAGAATTCTACGAATTCTACCACAGTACAATATTGCAAGGTACATCAAGAAATAAATGTACTTGCTACTGAGTCAGGTAATAATACCACTCTGCCTACAGCTCAACTCAAATTAATTAACAAGAAATCTAGAGTTAACACTAGAGGTCTTTTTGACCAAGGATCACAGAAAACCTTTATTACACAACAATTAGTCGAGCAGTTAAATTTAAAACCTGCCAAAAGTGTGAGATTGAATATTTCTGGTTTCTTGATTAATAGTGGACCTCGTGAATACCAAGTAGTTAAGGTATTAGTGAGACTTGGATCTTCCACTAGTCCAATACAAGCGGTAGTAGTAGACAAACTTCCTACAGACCTGCTGGTCACAGGATTAGCTCGCACTGCGAAATATCTTAAAAGAAACCGCATGAGGCTAGCAGATTACAAAATAAATTCTGACTGCCTCACTGATGTTGGAATACTTATAGGCGCTGACCATTATTATAAATTTATAACGGGATGCACCAGACAACACGGAATGAATTTGTTGTCATCTGCTGGAGGCAAGTTGCTTACTGGACCGGTGCTTTTCCAACAAAATCCAGCGTCAACCAACCAACAATCTAACAATACAATAGTGGCGTGACTAGGCTTGGAACAGTCACCCCTACATTTGAGAGAAATATCTGAAGATAATGAGTCTGATCCACCTGTACATCGTCTGTGGGATTTAGACACTCTAGGTATTGTCCCTGAACAACCAAGCCCTGATGATATGTGAACTTACCAGCAATATCTGGATACAGTTGTCAATAAAGATAAACAATACTGGGTGAGACTAACATGGAAGTTGAATCATCCACAACTTCCAGTTAATTATTTGATGGCAGCCTCACAATTACAGTCTCAATTAATACGGCTGAAGAAGCAGCCAGACAAACTGAACATGTATCATCAACTAATCCAACAACAACCCAACAGTAAATTTATCGAGGTTGTTGATAATGATGACCGAAAAATAGGTCACTATTTACCCCATTACGCTGTGGTGAAAGATTCATTGACAACACCAATACGTATTGTCTTCAACTGTAGTGCTAAAGTGAAGCCAAACAGCGTGTCCTTGAATGAATGTCTCCAAACGGGACCTAGCCTAACACAAAGGCTACATGATGTACTATTACGATTCTGTACTGGTATTTTCGCTTATACTGCTGATATCAGTAAAGCTTTCCTTAGAGTAGGCTTACAAGAAGAGGATCGTAATTACACCAAGTTTCTCTTGATTAAGGGCCCACTGGATCCTAACAGTGATATCATAACTTATCGTTTTGTCTCAGTGCTATTCGGAGCGACTTCCTCCCCGTTTCTACTTCAAGCAACATTAGATACACATTTGAGGAAGTCAAATAGCCCTTATAAGGCAGAAATCAGTGACAACTTGTATGTCGATAATTTCCAAGGAACTACAAATGATCAATCCAATTTGGTAGAAATCCACCATGAGGCTAACCGTGAGTTATTAGGAGCCAATATGCCACTACAATCATGAGCATCAAATAATAAATCATTAAACCAGATAATCGAGAACCAGTTTCCAGGTTATCAGGTGCCTAATCAATTAAAAGTTCTGGGTGTGGAATGGAACACAAGTACCAACGAGATGAATGTCAAGTCAGTACAAACCGATAATTCATCCCTTACCATGAGAAAATTACTCTCGTATGTCAGTCAACCATTTGACCCTTTAGGCTTACTTAGTCCTTTATTAATAAGGGGCAAACTCCTAATGCAGGAATGCTGGCAGAAACATATGGGATGGGATGATCCGTTGCCAATTGAGTTGCAAGATAAATGGCAGATACTCACAACGGATTTCAATCAGTTAGGTGTTTTAAAATTTCCTCGTAATGCTTCAGGACAAAACTTGCCCATAAATTTGCACGTTTTTTTCGATGCCTCTGGCAAAGCGTATGGCGCTGTAGCCTACTTAGTCAATAGTGCACAATCAATTTTGCTCACATCTAAAGCAAGAGTTGCTCCCATTAAGAAGAGATCTTTGCCTCAAATGGAGCTGACTGCATTGCTGGTGGGAGTAAGATTGGCTCATTGCCTGTCAAAGACACTCAATAATATCCACTTTGGTGAGATTGTAGTGTGGTCAGACAACGAGGCAGTCTTACAATGGGTAAGAAACAACAACAACAAAACTCCCTATGTCAGTAATCGCGTCAGGGAGATTCATCAGTTATCTGCTGGATATAAATTTAGACATGTTCCTACTAAGGACAATCCTGCAGACTATTTATCTCGAGGGTTAACACTAAAACAACTTATCAAGTCTTCGCTGTGGTTCAATGGACCTTCATGGCTTGTTGGTGGTCAGTGGCCCAAACAAAAGCCACAAGTCATAGTGACCAATATCACCACTCCCATGAAAGAACCAGAACCTCAACGAACATTAGCCATTGATCCTCACCATTATTCTAACTTAAGCAAGTTATTAAGAGTAACTGCACATGTGTTTGATTTTCTTGCTAAGATAGGAATTCGACATAAGTTTCCCAATCCTATCCTCTACTGGATCAAACGTGCACAACAAGAGACATATGGAAGCGAATATGAAAATCTTCCAGATAAATTAACTAAGCCTCTAGGTATCTGGTATGATGCCAACACTCATAATATACTAAGATGTGGAGGACGTTTGCTTCATGCAAAAATTGACTTGGACACAAAGAATCCAATTCTTCTACCTCGTCACCACATCATCACTAAACTTCTTGTTTTACATCACCATCAATATGGTACTTTACATGGTGGAGTGTTAGATACTCTCACCGACCTTAGACAAAAGTACTGGCTTCCTCAAGGTCGTCAGACAGTTAAGTCAATTATTAAATCTTGTGTAATCTGTTAGAGATACGACGCTAGAGTATGTCCTTACCCAGGACCAACCCGTTCTCGCAAATATAATAAGTCAATATTGACTTATTAAATATGTGCATAGGTGACATACTTAACATAATAGATACCCTTAAAAAGATTCATAGAAAACACCGACCTTACCTAACCTACTTAGTATGTTAAGATAAGCATCTTATTGCTTCGTAATTACAATTATTACCTAACCTATAATAGATATAGGTTAAGTAATAATTGTAATTACGAAGCAATAAGATGCGTATCTTAAGATACTAACAAGGTTAGGTAAGGTCGATGTTTTCTATGAATCTTTTTAAGGGTATCTATTATGTTAAGTATGTCACCTATGCACGTATTTAATAAGTCAATATTGACTTTACGAATTTGCGAGAACGGGTTGCCAGGACCTCCACCACTCCCAGAAGAGAGAGTGGTTCATCTTCGTCCTTTCGAAACCACTGGTGTTGATTACACAGGAGCCTTACTTCTCACTGGTAACCCAGATAATATACCAGTGAAAGCGTACATTTGTCTCTTTATGTGTGCTACAACCAGAGGCGTACATTTAGAAGTCACTTCAGACATGAGTGCTGAAGCCTTCATCCAGGCTTTCCGCAGATTTGCTGCTCGCCGATCTTGTCCCAAATTAATGATATCGGACAATGGTTCCAATTTTGTGGCAGGAGAAACTTGTTTGCGAGAAGTCTGGAACCACCCAGAAGTACAATCGGTTCTACAGAGACGACAATGTCACTGGAAATTCATAGCACCAAGAGCCCCTTGGCAAGGTGGGTTCTATGAGCGAATGGTAGGCACAGTCAAGAAGTGTCTAAGGAAAACTCTACACAGACAAAGGGTCAGTTACTCCGAACTCCAAACTATTGTTGTGGAAATCGAGGCGCGAGTCAATAACCGCCCGATAACCTACCTGTCTGATGATTTCACCCAGAGAGAACCTCTGAGTCCCTCACACTTGATCCATGGAGGTCTACTGAGCCCTCTCATCCCTTTAGCCGAAGAGGACCCTGTAGACCCGTCACATGTGACCAGAGGAGACTTGGTGGAAAGCTACCAGCATTTCTCCAGAGTTATTAACAGGTGGAATGAGGTGTGGACTCGAGAGTACCTCACAGCTCTACGAGAGTACCACTATGGAGCTTCGAGCCCTTACAATAAGGTGCAATTAAAACCAGGGGACCTAGTACTAGTCGACAGTGATGGACCAAGGTCAGAGTGGCCTATAGGCAAAATTGTTGCCATTCCTCCAGATCATCAAGGTGTCCTGAGAGTAGTTAAAGTTTTATGCCGAGGCAACACTACTCTAAAAACTTTAGAGAAGCTGGTTCCCCTTGAACTGACTGAGCGAGAATATCAGCCAGACCCAGTTTCCCCAGTAATTTCCGAGGACAATAATTCTGATCCTCCTAGCAACCGCCCCACTAGAGCTGCTGCTCAACAATGTAGGCGGAATTTGCAAACCTATTACAACTCTGAACAAGGGTAATTCCTTTCACATCCCATTTGAATAACTATGATGATACTGCGGTGTGATATCACGTAATAAACCATTACAAGTCACTATGACCCAAGATATTCACATCACAGTAGATTCTGTTGTTTAAATTGTGTGATTTAAAATCTTTAATTATTGTGTAGGCTATAAACAACATGTTTCATTTGACATGTAATTAGCAAGACATAAGTTTCTTGTAAGTCCTTGATAAATACGGGACGTTCGTTATGTGTGTACTAACATACTAACATATTAACATACTAATATACTAATATTAATACCAACTTCGGGATAGGTCAGTACTCCACAGTACACTACGACCCTAGAATCCTCCCCCCGGAGTTATGTTGGAAATTTCCAACACTGAATACAACACTGTTGTATTCTCATTAATTATTACTAATTCTACTAATCATTGTAGTAAGTAAAATTAACACAACGTAGAATTCACATGTACTAATAATTACATCTGTACAATAGGCTAGAATTCTTACGTCACCCGACGCCAGTATTGCGTCAGATTTCATTGTAATAAACACATTTATATCCAATGTGCCTGAGAATTGAATTCGATTCTCTATAACAAACGGTGTTCTGTGTGATAATTAATTACAGATAAACTGACCTCCAACTAAAGCAAATAGAGAGTTTATAGTTATAGCAGATATCTAGCAATAAGAATTAACGTCACGCGTGAATGCCATGGAGAGACATTAATTCTTCTCCATTATACGTTTACTATCATAGCACTGGCAAATGATAATATTTAACTCTTCCAAATAATAAACCCGTCCTAACTCGAGCATTTCAAGCACAACCGCGAGAAATGATGATATCCATAATATTAATTTGGTTAATAAACGCGGGACGCGGGGCGGTGCGGGAAAGGACGCCAGTGCATGTGCTGAATCGCTCCCGAGCGGACCTCTTCACGTGTTGCTCACGAGGAGATGCCATTACCCAGTCATCGGGGTAAACGCTATCCATACTACAGAAGAAAGTCGCCACTGTGAGGCGTGAAGAGCCTTGCAGACAATACCTTCACCTGGTGTCAGTGTCATTCACGGAACCTGTTAAATTTTGGTTTCTTTGTGACTCCACGTGAACGGCCAGTGAAGCGCGTCATTATCCAGGATAGGCCAAGCCAGAGCCTGGGACGCGAATTTCGGCAAGCCTAAACTTACCCAGTGCCCATATTAGCTACGTATCTTATCCTTATTTGATGCATCTGATAGGGTGTAGACTTATAGCTGGGTAGCTTGTCGTGACGACGTATAACAACAATAAATTACAGGTCATTATCATTCATTTACCATTAATATTAAATTATTGAGCATAGAAATACAGTAGTTTAATTTGTTGCTACTGTAAACATTTATTTTGCAGCGTGTGAGAAGAATTCTCCGAGCTGTCCTTTCCCATGTTAATCAACTCCTAGTGTTCCATGCCGAGTCCAGGAGAATCAGAGGAAGCGTCTTGACTAACTTCTAAGGAATCATCATTAAGCTAAGATTCCTTTGTATTCCTCTCATTTATTATCTGTACTCTTTTACATGCAGAACTCTATTTATTGGATTAACATGTGTTTATTATGATTACTATTATTATGTTCATAATCTATGTTCCCATTAATGATAACGATAATGATTTCATAAGTATTCATAGGAATAGATTATTATACCTTGGATTAGTGAACGAACCACACTAGTTCCTGGACGTTCTGTTCCGAGGGCTGTTACAGCCCTCTCGGGACGCAACGGGGTTATTACTCTGATGTAGTTAGAGGAAGATATATATCCGGCCCCAAGCCAGTAGAGGCTATCAAGGGATGCGATCCGTGACGCAAGTAACTTAAAGGGAGTAGGGAAAGAAAGGTAAGAACTTAATATAATATAATATAACCTTCACCATTTAAATATATAAAAGTAAAACGTACACAAGGGGGAGGGGTATTAACACTTTACAAAGGGGATCAACACTGTAGTCTTCTGCTGGAGACTATGGATCCTCGAAGCTAGGTGCTGAGTCCGCGGTGCTTTCTTCGTGGCCTCAAGACGTGTCCTCTGAGAACGCCGAGTCTACCCTGGCCACAGGTCAGCCACAACACAGGTCCACTGGGGGCACCGTCGTGGAGGCCGTCAACCACACGTCCAGCAGGTCTGCTGGCAGGTACTGAGCCACCAAGGCTGGTACGGCCACTCCTCGAACGATAAAAGGGGTACGCCCTAGACAGGAGTCTCGTGTGATATCACCAATCACCCTCCTGTCCTCGATACCCCAGTGGATTATCGTCTCCAACCGTCGGTCCCGGGTAAATCCTTCCACTGCCACTCCACTGGCAGGCTTAACACACCACAGTGTTCTTCCGGGGGGACGACGTCACGACAGCTGCAGCAAACTTCACTGTATGGAGACTGGCTGCCTCGGGTAGACTGACTTCACCTTCAACACAGTGGTCCCAGGTCGGCTCTGTAAGCAGACACGTCATCAATAACAGGGACACTAAAACACCACACTTACAGCCTCAGACACAAACACCTGACGTATCCAGTCCATAGATGGCGCTGTCGTCGGAGCACCACCTCACCAGAGGTCAGGAGCGGCGGTGTTGAGCGCTGAACCAGACTGGAAACTGGTCCTCGAGGCCAGTACACGCTGTCCTCACTAGGTGTCGTCGTCCGTTTGGCGGGGGTTTCGCGAGCTGACCCACAGATGGCGTGGTTGTCACTGCTCCAGGCTCGGACGTTGGATCCGGGTTCGTAACACCTCCCCACCAAAAAGAATTTGGTTTGGGGTTCTATAAAAAGAAACACAAACCAAATTAGTACGACGACACAACTCCAAATGGACACACGTGCATTATGATCTGGAATGGTGAGGCTGTCTTGTCTACAGAACTGTCCTACTGGGCAATTCCGGCACAACGGGAACTTTAAAATTGAAGGCAAGGTCCTGCCTGGTGTAATCTTCCACATCTTCACCGTCTCCTCCGAGATGTTAATCCGGAGCATAACCTCACACCTCTCGAGTAAGGATCGGCGTAGACACGATCTGGGGTGACTCGACACTTCCTTATGTCGTGGCACCGATGATGGCTGACCACAAACAGCATTTCTGGTGCCGGTCCGATGGTCCTTCAGGGAGACAGGAACCTGGAATACAGGGGTCTGATAATTCAGAGTGATAGCGACAATGGGCAAGACAGTACTTACTATACACTCCTCTACTAGGCCCACACCTAGTTCCAACAGGGCTGCTTGCTCACCGAAGATGGCATTCGCTCTGCCACCGTCAGGTCGACCAACGTTCCATATAACGCTGCATTGAGGCTCAGCTATCACGCGGGGGGTGTCAACCTGTCGGAAACAGTCACTCATATTATCATTTGCCGTACCTCCTGTATCAACCATCACCTTCCAGGTCCCTCCTTCAACTGCAATACCTGCAGTACAAATCTCCAATCCCTGGGACCTCTTCACGATGTTCATGGGAGCCATCATTCGTCGGGTCGTCCACTGATCCTTACCGAGACCACACACGAGAATAAAACAGAATATCGCTAGGAAACATTTGGTTACCTTAGGGACAAGTTTCCTGAGTCTGTCATGTCCATAGCCGGCAACATCCACTAGCCTGGCTTGGACCGAAGAGGGCACTAGACCTTTTGAACACACCTCACATACCTCTGACGTCTGGGGAATCTCTGGCTGGTTCAATACACGCTGTAACTTGCCATACTGCAAGCACACTTCTGCCTTCGCTCCAGACTCGTTGGTACCCGTGGGTGCCTGCACACAAGGCCTCTCTTCTAGCTCAGGTACTTCTGCCATCGTAACCTCATGTTCCTTGTCGAGAGAATCAGGAGACACTGCTAGATCGTTCTCAATCTGTAGGCGAGAGGACAAATTAAACATAGTTACATCCGGGTCTGTCTTTACCTGGACATTACCATTGCCTGTAGACACCTCTGACTGTACTGTTCTGGCTGACTCGTCCGCTATCTTGGGATGATTGTTGCTCCAATCGGTCACCAAGTCGTTGGCTAGTACCACGTCGATCCCAGCCACAGGGAGGGTATCGACTACTGCCAACTCACATGTGCCGCTGAAATAAGGCGAGTCAAGATGTACTGGCACTAAGGGGGCGATGTACTGCTTCCTAGGAAACCCAACCAGGACAACCTCTGGTCTCCCAACCACACTTACTCCCTCGGGTACCGAGCTCTTCACGATCAGGGACTGGGCTGCTCCACTATCTCTGAGCACTACAACTGATCTACCAGTATGATCACTCGTTACATACCCGGTTGAAGTGTGAGGGGCCAACAAACTTGGTCCTTTCTGCGTCGTCGTAGACTGGTTTCCTGCTGGTGGTGTAACACAGCTCATCATCATCACCTCCCTACGTGCGCTGCCACCTCTTCTGCCTCGGCACCTAGCAGCTATATGCCCTTTCTGCCCACAAGTCCAGCACACCATGTTCCTCCTCGGACTACGGTGTTTCGGACTACTAGGACTTGTTCTTCGAGGGCTACTTGGGGGAGTCTTCTTAACACTTTGTGGGACGGGTCTTTCTTCTTCTTCGTCGTGAGGTCTGTCAAACCGGCGCTGGTAATGCCTTGGGACGTACTTAGCAGACGGCCTATGAGTCAGGATGTACTCTTCAGCCATGGTGGCTGCTGCACTCAAGGTCTCTACCTGCTGCTCCTCTAAGTACGTCTTCAGGTCTACAGCCAAACAATCCTTGAAGTCCTCGAGCAGAATCAGCTGTTTGAGGTCTTCCCTGGTCTCCACCTTCCGAGAGGCGCACCATTCTTGAAAAAGTCGCTCCTTGATGGTGGCGAATTCGGTGAAAGTGTGCTCTGAGGTCTTCTTCAGGTTTCGGAACTTCTGCCTGTACGCCTCAGGTACCAATTGGTACGCCATGAGCACCACTTTCTTCACCATATCGTAATCGCCGGAGTCGTCAAGGGATAACGTAGAGTAGGCGATTTGGGCCTTCCCAGTCAAGACTGACTGTATCATGATGGCCCAATTCTCCCTTGGCCACTCCAAAGAGGCAGCGACTTTCTCGAAGGCTGCGAAGAACTTCGAAACTTCTCTCTCGTTGAATTTGGGGACCATTTTGATATTCCTTACCGGATCGAAAACGCTTACTCCAGTTTGTCTCTGTCCAGCGCCTAATCGTAATACTTCTAGTTCATGTTGTCTCTGTCTTTCTTTTTCTTCTCTTTCTCGTTCTTCTCTCTCTCTTTCTCGTTCTTCTCTCTCTCGTCTCTCTTCTCTTTCTCGTTCTTCTCTCTCTCGTTTCTCTTCTAATTCTAGACGCCTCATCGCCAATTCCTTTTCTTTCATCTCCATTTCTTTATTTTTTATCTCCACTTCTTTATCTTTTAATTCTCGTTCTAATTCTAACTTCTTCCACTCTATCTCGCGATTGATCTCTAGGGCACGCATTTTGACTGTTAGGAAGCTGATATTAAGCTCACCTGCATCACTGTCAATGTCACTGCCCTTATCTTCCTTTTCTGTGGAAGCTATTTCCTCACCTTCCCTTGTACTAGGAGTCTCGCCTTCCTGTTTCTCTTCTGCCTTCAGGTGCCGGTGAACCTTGGACAAGATCTCCACACGGGAATCACTGGCACGGATCTTGATCTCCAGGTAGGCGCTCACTAGTACAAGTTCCTGTTTGCTCAGATACTTTAATCTGGCAAGACAGTCCACTCTGTTCAGAAAAGCCTGAACATCGTCCAGATCATCGATGGTAGCTTTGTCTGCCATTGTCACAGATGGAACACTTTGCACTTAACACACTGCTTACACGTTAGCACTTAACACACCGAGCACTGTTCTACGCCAATATTGCACCAAACACTGCACTTGCCAATATTGCACGTAATCACTTCGGGCACCGCACTACCCAATATTGCACTGAATCCAAGCGAACACTTCGCTCTACAATATTGCACTGAATCACTGAGCACCGCACTAGTTAATATTGCACTTAATCGCTTAATCACAGCGAGCACCGCACTGCACAATATCGCACTTAGTCACTCTGAGCACCGCACAGGACGTATAACGTCACAATCGTCACACACAGGGGGAATTATATACAGGGATTACGCCACTTCACCACCCCTGTCAAACATACTTAACAAGGGGACGGATCCCGCTGGGGATGCCAATTATGTTACGGCCCTCTCGGGACGCAACGGGGTTCTTACTCTGATGTAGTTAGAGGAAGATATATATCCGGCCCCAAGCCAGTAGAGGCTATCAAGGGATGCGATCCGTGACGCAAGTAACTTAAAGGGAGTAGGGAAAGAAAGGTAAGAACTTAATATAATATAATATAACCTTCACCATTTAAATATATAAAAGTAAAACGTACACAAGGGGGAGGGGTATTAACACTTTACAAAGGGGATCAACACTGTAGTCTTCTGCTGGAGACTATGGATCCTCGAAGCTAGGTGCTGAGTCCGCGGTGCTTTCTTCGTGGCCTCAAGACGTGTCCTCTGAGAACGCCGAGTCTACCCTGGCCACAGGTCAGCCACAACACAGGTCCACTGGGGGCACCGTCGTGGAGGCCGTCAACCACACGTCCAGCAGGTCTGCTGGCAGGTACTGAGCCACCAAGGCTGGTACGGCCACTCCACGAACGATAAAAGGCTGGATCCGGGTTCGTAACAACTGAGTTCCAGTAATAACCCCCCAATGTAGGTGTTTGAGGTTTGATTCATTTAATTATACAGCCCATTAATTATTTCTATGATCATATTCTCTAGTATTTTATCCATAGTTACTGGTTCATCTAGGAATTATCTAATGATCAGAAATTCTCAGTTTCCCTCTTTACTATAAAAGCGGGTGGTCCTTCGTAACTTAATTTACTATATTAATATTTAAATAATTAGATTCAAGCCCCAAATGTCCCACAGCAGGTTACCCGTGCGGAAAATGACAGCGACACCGAGTCTACCCTATATATATCTAATACGTTAAGGTGATGTCGTTACATCGTTCAAATTAGTTTCAAATGGTCGCCCAATAAGCACCCTGCTCTGAACATATAAAGAAAAAGTCTGATGTACCACACCCGATTTCTGCAGAAAGGTAAATTTTCCGGCTCGATTTTCTCCAGAATAAGCACATCTAAGTGAGGTGAGCACATGATCGCGAATGAACTGTAACCGAGAGCAAACACCTTGCATTAAGGGAAAATACTGGAGCCAAAAAACGAAAATTGAAACATTTGCTCCTTTTCTCTGGCAACAACGAGACACTATGTCGACAATTCGTCTGCAGGCTCCTTCGCCTGGTTCTCTAATACAGCAGATTACCAATGAGGAATGTGCAAAAAACACCGAGTCTACCCTATATGTATCGAATACGTTAAGGTGATGTCAATACATCGTTCATTTGAGTTTAAAATGTTCGGCCAGGATGGGATGCAAACATAGTGTTTAATATAGTTTATGTTTGAATTGAGATTCCAACCAAAGTTTACCACAACGAGACAAATGTTGCCAATACGCCAGTATCCGTCAGAAGGCTCCCTCGCATGGTTCTCTCAGACAGCAGGAAAATGACACCAACACCGAGTCTACACTATATATATCGAATACGTTAAGGTGTTGTCGTTACATCGTTCAAATGAGTTTCAAATGGTCGCCCAATAAGCACCCTGCTCTGAACATATAAAGAACACTTAGTAAGCCAACAAAAGGCTTAGGGCCCACGCAGGAATATCCCTCCCCAAAAAAATCATTTAATAAAGCACAGTACTTCAGCTTTGCAGCTTACATGTGCATACCTCACCGATTGCAATTCATCTACTTTTCATGGTGTTGTATTCAGTGTATTTTGAACTTTGTATTTGAAGTCTTTAAATCTTTGCGCTGCATAAGATTTAATGAGGCATTAATGATTCAACAAATTTTACTCCATTAAACATTGGATGAGGGAAGTTTTTATTCAGTCTAAGCATACAACAATATAAATGTGTTCAGAACATTTATATTGCGACATGGAATTGATAAGCTCTTTATTTTGAGGATGGAATGCAATCATAGTGTATAATATAGTTAATGTTTGAATTGAGATTCCCACCAAAGTTTCCCACAACGAGACAAATGTTGCCAATACGCCAGTATCCGTCAGAAGGCTCCCTTGCATGGTTCTCTCAGACAGCAGGTTACCCGTGTGGAAAATGACACCAACACCGAGTCTACCCTATATATATCGAATACGTTAAGGTGATGTCGTTACATCGTTCAAATTAGCTTCAAATGGTAAGTCAGAAGGCTCCCTCGCATGGTTCTCTCAGACAGCAGGTTACCCGTGCGGAAAATGAGGAATATGCAAAAAATACCGAGTCTACCCTATATGTATCGATTACGTTAAAGTCATGTCATTAAATCGTTCATTTGAGTTTCAAATGTTCGGCCAGTAAGCACCCTGCTCTGAACATACAACGAAAAAGTGTGATGTACCACATCTGTTGGAAATTTCCAACACCGAATACAACACTGTTGTATTCTCATTAATTATTAATAATTCTACTAACCATTGTAGTAAGTAAAATTAACACCACTTACAATTCTCATGTACTAATAATTTCATCTGTGCAGTAGGCTAGAATTCTCACGTCACCCGACGCCAGTATTGCGTCAGATTTCATTGCAATAAACACATTATATCCAATGTATCTGAGAATTGAATTCGATTCTCTATAACTAAGGCGTTCTCTGTGGTAATTAATTACAGATAAATTGACCTCCAACTAAAAGCCGAATAGAGCGTTAGAGTCATAGCAGTTATCTAGTAATAAAAATTAACGTCACAAGTGAATGCCATGGAGAGATATTAATTCCTCTCCCTTATATGTTTACTATCACTAAAATGGCAAATAATAATATTTCCCTCTTTTAAATACTAAACCCGTCCTGTCTCCAACATTTCAAGCATAAATGCGAGAAATACTAATATTCATGACGATAATTTGTCTAATGAACGCGAGACGCGGCGTGGGTGAGGGAGGCACGCCAGTACACGTGGATGGGAGCTCTCGAGCAGACCTGTCCGCATCGTGCTCACGAGGAGACGCCATTACCCAGTCATCAGGGTAAATGTTATCCATCCTCAGATGAAAGTCGCCACTGTGAGGCGTGAACAACCTTGCAGACAATATCTTCAACTGGTGTCAGTGTATTATAAGGAACCTTTTTAATCTGGTTTCCTGACCACACGTGATCGGCCAGTGAAGCGCGCCATTATCCAGGATAGGCGAAGCCAGAGCCTGGGGCGCGAATTTCGGCAATCTTAAAACTTATACAGTGCCCATATTAGCTAAGTATCTTATCCTTATTTGATGCATCGTATAGGGTGTAGAATAGTAGCTGGGTAATTAGTCGTGACGATGCATACCAACACCAAACCACAGGTTATTACCTATTATTTCCTATTAATATTAATTTCTTGAACATAGAGATTCAGTAGTTTGATTAGTTGCTACTGTAAATATTTGTTTTGCAGCACGTGAGAAGAATTCTCCCTGTTGCTGTCTCCCATATTAATAACGAGTTAATCCATCCCACTCGTCAGCCAGCCGAGCCCAGGGAATCAGAGGAAGCGTCGTGACTTACACAAAGGAATCGTCATTAAGCTAAGATTCCTTTGTATTTCTTTATTAATTATCTGGAATTATTTACATGTAGAGCTCTCTTTGGATTAACTGGTGTTTATTGTGATGATCATTATTAAACTCATAATCTATGTTCCCATTAATGGTAATGACATTGGTTTCACTATAATTCATAGAATTAGATTATTAAATCTTGGATTAGTGAACGAACCACACTAGTCCCTGGACGTACTGAGTTCCAGTAATAACCCCCCAATGTAGGTGTTTGAGGGTTTGATTCATTTAATTATACAGCCCATTAATTATTTCTATGATCATATTCTCTAGTATTTTATCCATAGTTACTGGTTCATCTAGGAATTATCTAATGATCAGAAATTCTCAGTTTCCCTCTTTACTATAAAAGCGGGTGGTCCTTCGTAATTTAATTTACTACATTAACATTTAAATAATTAGATTCAAGCCCCAAATGTCCCACATTATGGTCCTTCGAACCGGATAGGCATTAAATTTATAATTAAAATATTAATCATTAATAACTAATCCTTGTGTGATAGAAGCTAGACTAACTATTTAATTAATTGTGTCAACTAACAGTGTAACACATCAGTTAGTCTAGATCACACTAACATATTGCTACTTTCACCTCATGTATAAGGTAGCTTTAGTGGGTCATAGCCAATTACCCACAACACTTAGACCTATACCTTACACAGAGGTGAGAATCTTTAGGTCACCAGGAGCAACAGCTCATAACTTTTATAACAACCCCACACTAACACCTGCGTTAGAGTGGCCTCACCATCTAACCATTATATACTTAGGTGGTAATGACATCCACCCCACTCGTCATCCAGCTGAGGTGATCAAACACCTCAAAGCCATAATTTCTTCTTTCAAGCTCATCAGTGAATCGGTATTATTCACATTAGTGGAACCTCGCCAACCAAGTCAAGATAATCGTTGGGGAGTAACCCCAGAATACTACCAGAGAGCTGCTAAGTACATAAATTTCAGGCTGAAAAAACGAGTGAGATTGGATGCCACATATATCCAATTTGCAGCCAGACCTTACAGACAGAACCTGACCAGAGATGGTGTACACTTGTCAGGGGAATCTAGGTTGCATGTGGTTGACAAGTTAATTAACACCATCAACCATCACAAACGGCTGTGGCTAGCAAGCCAAACATAACTGTACATAATTGTTTCACTTGTGTGTGCAAGAGCACTCTTATAAAACAAAAAAAACAAAAATACAGCACAACTATATTCACCTTACTGCACCACAATACTCGGTCTCGGTCTGAACAAGAGTAATTCCTTTCACATCCCACTCAGATAACTATGATGATGCTGCGATGGGATATCACGTAACAAACCATTACACATCACTATGACCCAGGATATTCGCATCACAGTATATTCTGTTGTTTAAATTGTGTGAGTTAAAATCTTTAAATATTGTGTAGGCTATAAATAACATGTTTCATTTGACATGTGATTAGCAAGACTTAAGTTTCTTGTGGGTCCTTGATAAATACGGGACGTTCGTTATGTGTGTACTAACATATTAACATATTAACTTATTAACATACTAATATTAATATCACTTCGGGATAGGTCAGTACCACACAGTACACTACGACCCTAGAATCCTCCCCCCGGAGTTATGTTGGAAATTTCCAACACCGAATACAACACTGTTGTATTCTCATTAATTATTACTAATTCTACTAACCATTGTAGTAAGTAAAATTAACACCACGTAGAATTCTCATGTACTAATAATTTCATCTGTGCAGTAGGCTAGAATTCTCACGTCACCCGACCCCAGTATTGCGTCAGATTTCATTGCAATAAACACATGATATCCAATGTATCTGAGAATTGAATTCGATTCTCTATAACTAAGGCGTTCTCTGTGGTAATTAATTACAGATAAATTGACCTCCAACTAAAAGCCGAATAGAGCGTTAGAGTCATAGCAGTTATCAAGTAATAAAAATTAACGTCACAAGTGAATGCCATGGAGAGATATTAATTCCTCTCCCTTATATGTTTACTATCACTAAAATGGCAAATAATAATATTTCCCTCTTTTAAATAATAAACCCGTCCTGTCTCCAACATTTCAAGCATAAATGCGAGAAATACTAATATTCATGACGATAATTTGTCTAATGAACGCGAGACGCGGCGTGGGTGAGGGAGGCACACCAGTACACGTGGATGGGAGCACTCGAGCAGACCTGTCCGCATCGTGCTCACGAGGAGACGCCATTACCCAGTCATCAGGGTAAACGTTATCCATCCTCAGATGAAAGTCGCCACTGTGAGGCGTGAACAACCTTGCAGACAATATCTTCAACTGGTGTCAGTGTATTATAAGGAACCTTTTTAATCTGGTTTCCTGACCACACGTGATCGGCCAGTGAAGCACGCCATTATCCAGGATAGGCGAAGCCAGAGCCTGGGGCGCGAATTTCGGCAATCTTAAAACTTATACAGTGCCCATATTAGCTAAGTATCTTATCCTTATTTGATGCATCGTATAGGGTGTAGAATAGTAGCTGGGTAATTAGTCGTGACAATGCATACCAACACCAAACCACAGGTTATTACCTATTATTTCCTATTAATATTAATTTCTTGAACATAGAGATTCAGTAGTTTGATTAGTTGCTACTGTAAATATTTGTTTTGCAGCACGTGAGAAGAATTCTCCCTGTTGCTGTCTCCCATATTAATAACGAGTTAATCCATCCCACTCGTCAGCCAGCCGAGCCCAGGGAATCAGAGGAAGCGTCGTGACTTACACATAGGAATCGTCATTAACACTTTCGCGCTCTCGGCGCTCAAAAAAAAAATACCCCAGATGCTTTCGGCACTTCGCGCGCCTACGAGGTAAGACCGAAAAGTGTACACTCTTTTGACTGTCCTGACAATAACTGAAGGCGCACGTATTTAAATTTGGTATCACTGTGTTCGTAATGAAATTGTCTATAAGAGCATACCTATAAAATGCCGCCCAAGCATAAGGAGTATCAACACCAAATAAAAAACTATGCAGATCACTCGCCGAGAGCGCCAAACAGCAACAAAATGTTTCCACTCACCTAATGGTTGCGAAGCCTACAGTTGTCCTACATCGCTAATTTTGGTATCATTGGAATCGCAATAGAATTCTCTACACGGACATATGCATATGAATGTTTAATATAGGTAATTGCCCACCCGCAAGAGTGTGTGAAGTGGAGAGTAGTTAGCCGCGAGCGCACTGGCGAAAACACAGGGGGGAAATCATGCTTTGAAAGTTTATACGTTTCCTGACCCTACTTTTCTATGTACGTATTTCTTTTTTATACCAATGTGTTCGCAATAAAATTTTCTATAAGATGAAATGTATAACATTTGTACAAAGCATGTGTAAGAGAAGCACCAAATATAGAACCACGTCGCTCAGTATGCGTTCGCGGCAGAAACGAACGCATTGTTTTCATTCGTTTGATGTTTGTCATGTTTATACTTGTTGAAACATTTTATAATTTGTATGACAGTGATTGCAGTAAAATTCCCTACACAGACATATACATAACACATACAAATATTTCCCACGTGTTGGATATATCAACGGCTAAAGGGAACCCACTGCCACACGCTCGCCACACCCCCAAACATACTTGTTGTATTTTTTTTTTACTCATAGAAGTTTATGTGATATAATATTCATTCTGGTACCAAAACATTTGCAAATAAATTCTCTACAAAACAAAAGTATCCCCATCCATTTCGGTTAAAAAATGGAATTTATAGAAATATTTTTTCGATGGACGAGAAAAGTAGGCTGTTATGCGGAATCGTAAGAGAAAACGGCGACGAGTTATCTCTAATCTAAAGCGCGAGAGTGTTAAGCTAAGATTCCTTTGTATTTCTTTATTAATTATCTGGAATTATTTACATGTAGAGCTCTCTTTGGATTAACTGGTGTTTATTGTGATGATCATTATTAAACTCATAATCTATGTTCCCATTAATGGTAATGACATTGGTTTCACTATAATTCATAGAATTAGATTATTAAATCTTGGATTAGTGAACGAACCACACTAGTCCCTGGACGTACTGAGTTCCAGTAATAACCCCCCAATGTAGGTGTTTGAGGGTTTGATTCATTTAATTATACAGCCCATTAATTATTTCTATGATCATATTCTCTAGTATTTTATCCATAGTTACTGGTTCATCTAGGAATTATCTAATGATCAGAAATTCTCAGTTTCCCTCTTTACTATAAAAGCGGGTGGTCCTTCGTAATTTAATTTACTACATTAACATTTAAATAATTAGATTCAAGCCCCAAATGTCCCACATTATGGTCCTTCGAACCGGATAGGCATTAAATTTATAATTAAAATATTAATCATTAATAACTAATCCTTGTGTGATAGAAGCTAGACTAACTATTTAATTAATTGTGTCAACTAACAGTGTGACACATCAGTTAGTCTAGATCACACTAACATATTGCTACTTTCACCTCATGTATAAGGTAGCTTTAGTGGGTCATAGCCAATTACCCACAACACTTAGACCTATACCTCACACAGAGGTGAGAATCTTTAGGTCACCAGGAGCAACAGCTCATAACTTTTATAACAACCCCACACTAACACCTGCGTTAGAGTGGCCTCACCATCTAACCATTATATACTTAGGTGGTAATGACATCCACCCCACTCGTCATCCAGCTGAGGTGATCAAACACCTCAAAGCCATAATTTCTTCTTTCAAGCTCATCAGTGAATCGGTATTATTCACATTAGTGGAACCTCGCCAACCAAGTCAAGATAATCGTTGGGGAGTAACCCCAGAATACTACCAGAGAGCTGCTAAGTACATAAATTACAGGCTGAAAAAACGAGTGAGATTGGATGCCACATATATCCAATTTGCAGCCAGACCTTACAGACAGAACCTGACCAGAGATGGTGTACACTTGTCAGGGGAATCTAGGTTGCATGTGGTTGACAAGTTAATTAACACCATCAACCATCACAAACGGCTGTGGCTAGCAAGCCAAACATAACTGTACATAATTGTTTCACTTGTGTGTGCAAGAGCACTCATATAAAATAAAAAAAACAAAAATACAGCACAACTATATTCACCTTACTGCACCACAATACTCGGTCTCGGTCTGAACAAGAGTAATTCCTTTCACATCCCACTTAGATAACTATGATGATGCTGCGATGGGATATCACGTAACAAACCATTACACATCACTATGACCCAGGATATTCGCATCACAGTATATTCTGTTGTTTAAATTGTGTGAGTTAAAATCTTTAAATATTGTGTAGGCTATAAATAACATGTTTCATTTGACATGTGATTAGCAAGACTTAAGTTTCTTGTGGGTCCTTGATAAATACGGGACGTTCGTTATGTGTGTACTAACATACTAACATATTAACTTATTAACATACTAATATTAATATCACTTCGGGATAGGTCAGTACCACACAGTACACTACGACCCTAGAATCCTCCCCCCGGAGTTATGTTGGAAATTTCCAACACCGAATACAACACTGTTGTATTCTCATTAATTATTACTAATTCTACTAACCATTGTAGTAAGTAAAATTAACACCACGTAGAATTCTCATGTACTAATAATTTCATCTGTGCAGTAGGCTAGAATTCTCACGTCACCCGACGCCAGTATTGCGTCAGATTTCATTGCAATAAACACATGATATCCAATGTATCTGAGAATTGAATTCGATTCTCTATAACTAAGGCGTTCTCTGTGGTAATTAATTACAGATAAATTGACCTCCAACTAAAAGCCGAATAGAGCGTTAGAGTCATAGCAGTTATCAAGTAATAAAAATTAACGTCACAAGTGAATGCCATGGAGAGATATTAATTCCTCTCCCTTATATGTTTACTATCACTAAAATGGCAAATAATAATATTTCCCTCTTTTAAATAATAAACCCGTCCTGTCTCCAACATTTCAAGCATAAATGCGAGAAATACTAATATTCATGACGATAATTTGTGTAATGAACGCGAGACGCGGCGTGGGTGAGGGAGGCACGCCAGTACACGTGGATGGGAGCTCTCGAGCAGACCTGTCCGCATCGTGCTCACGAGGAGACGCCATTACCCAGTCATCAGGGTAAACGTTATCCATCCTCAGATGAAAGTCGCCACTGTGAGGCGTGAACAACCTTGCAGACAATATCTTCAACTGGTGTCAGTTTATTATAAGGAACCTTTTTAATCTGGTTTCCTGACCACACGTGATCGGCCAGTGAAGCGCGCCATTATCCAGGATAGGCGAAGCCAGAGCCTGGGGCGCGAATTTCGGCAATCTTAAAACTTATACAGTGCCCATATTAGCTAAGTATCTTATCCTTATTTGATGCATCGTATAGGGTGTAGAATAGTAGCTGGGTGATTAGTCGTGACGACGCATATCAACACCAAACAACAGGTTATTATCTATTATTTCCTATTAATATTAATTTCTTGAACATAGAGATTCAGTAGTTTGATTAGTTGCTACTGTAAATAGCAACGTTGCTATTTACAGTTGCTACTGTAAATAGCAACGTTCTTCTCACGTGTTGTTTTGCAGCACGTGAGAAGAATTCTCCCTGTTGCTGTCTCCCATGTTAATCCATCCCACTCGTCAGCCAGCCGAGCCCAGGGAATCAGAGGAAGCGTCGTGACTTACACAAAGGAATCGTCATTAAGCTAAGATTCCTTTGTATTTCTTTATTAATTATCTGGAATTATTTACATGTAGAGCTCTCTTTGGATTAACTGGTGTTTATTGTGATGATCATTATTATACTCATAATCTATGTTCCCATTAATGGTAATGACATTGGTTTCACTATAATTCATAGGATTAGATTATTAAATCTTGGATTAGTGAACGAACCACACTTGTCTCTGCACGTACTGAGTTCCAGTAATAACCCCCCAATGTAGGTGTTTGAGGGTTTGATTCATTTAATTATACAGCCCATTAATTATTTCTATGATCATATTCTCTAGTATTTTATCCATAGTTACTGGTTCATCTAGGAATTATCTAATGATCAGAAATTCTCAGTTTCCCTCTTTACTATAAAAGTGGGTGGTCCTTCGTAATTTAATTTACTACATTAACATTTAAATAATTAGATTCAAGCCCCAAATGTCCCACATTATGGTCCTTCGAACCGGATAGGCATTAAATTTATAATTAAAATATTAATCATTAATAACTAATCCTTGTGTGATAGAAGCTAGACTAACTATTTAATTAATTGTGTCAACTAACAGTGTAACACATCAGTTAGTCTAGATCACACTAACATATTGCTACTTTCACCTCATGTATAAGGTAGCTTTAGTGGGTCATAGCCAATTACCCACAACACTTAGACCTATACCTCACACAGAGGTGAGAATCTTTAGGTCACCAGGAGCAACAGCTCATAACTTTTATAACAACCCCACACTAACACCTGCGTTAGAGTGGCCTCACCATCTAACCATTATATACTTAGGTGGTAATGACATCCACCCCACTCGTCATCCAGCTGAGGTGATCAAACACCTCAAAGCCATAATTTCTTCTTTCAAGCTCATCAGTGAATCGGTATTATTCACATTAGTGGAACCTCGCCAACCAAGTCAAGGTAATCGTTGGGGAGTAACCCCAGAATACTACCAGAGAGCTGCTAAGTACATAAATTTCAGGCTGAAAAAACGAGTGAGATTGGATGCCACATATATCCAATTTGCAGCCAGACCTTACAGACAGAACCTGACCAGAGATGGTGTACACTTGTCAGGGGAATCTAGGTTGCATGTGGTTGACAAGTTAATTAACACCATCAACCATCACAAACGGCTGTGGCTAGCAAGCCAAACATAACTGTACATAATTGTTTCACTTGTGTGTGCAAGAGCACTCATATAAAACAAAAAAAACAAAAATACAGCACAATTATATTCACCTTACTGCACCACAATACTCGGTCTCGGTCTGAACAAGAGTAATTCCTTTCACATCCCACTTAAATAACTATGATGATGCTGCGATGGGATATCACGTAACAAACCATTACACATCACTATGACCCAGGATATTCGCATCACAGTATATTCTGTTGTTTAAATTGTGTGAGTTAAAATCTTTAAATATTGTGTTGGCTATAAATAACATGTTTCATTTGACATGTGATTAGCAAGACTTAAGTTTCTTGTGGGTCCTTGATAAATACGGGACGTTCGTTATGTGTGTACTAGCATACTAACATATTAACTTATTAACATACTAATATTAATATCACTTCGGGATAGGTCAGTACCACACAGTACACTACGACCCTAGAATCCTCCCCCCGGAGTTATGTTGGAAATTTCCAACACCGAATACAACACTGTTGTATTCTCATTAATTATTACTAATTCTACTAACCATTGTAGTAAGTAAAATTAACACCACGTAGAATTCTCATGTACTAATAATTTCATCTGTGCAGTAGGCTAGAATTCTCACGTCACCCGACGCCAGTATTGCGTCAGATTTCATTGCAATAAACACATGATATCCAATGTATCTGAGAATTGAATTCGATTCTCTATAACTAAGGCGTTCTCTGTGGTAATTAATTACAGATAAATTGACCTCCAACTAAAAGCCGAATAGAGCGTTAGAGTCATAGCAGTTATCAAGTAATAAAAATTAACGTCACAAGTGAATGCCATGGAGAGATATTAATTCCTCTCCCTTATATGTTTACTATCACTAAAATGGCAAATAATAATATTTCCCTCTTTTAAATAATAAACCCGTCCTGTCTCCAACATTTCAAGCATAAATGCGAGAAATACTAATATTCATGACGATAATTTGTCTAATGAACGCGAGACGCGGCGTGGGTGAGGGAGGCACGCCAGTACACGCGGATGGGAGCTCTCGAGCAGACCTGTCCGCATCGTGCTCACGAGGAGACGCCATTACCCAGTCATCAGGGTAAACGTTATCCATCCTCAGATGAAAGTCGCCACTGTGAGGCGTGAACAACCTTGCAGACAATATCTTCAACTGGTGTCAGTTTATTATAAGGAACCTTTTTAATCTGGTTTCCTGACCACACGTGATCGGCCAGTGAAGCGCGCCATTATCCAGGATAGGCGAAGCCAGAGCCTGGGGCGCGAATTTCGGCAATCTTAAAACTTATACAGTGCCCATATTAGCTAAGTATCTTATCCTTATTTGATGCATCGTATAGGGTGTAGAATAGTAGCTGGGTGATTAGTCGTAACGACGCATATCAACACCAAACAACAGGTTATTATCTATTATTTCCTATTAATATTAATTTCTTGAACATAGAGATTCAGTAGTTTGATTAGTTGCTACTGTAAATATTTGTTTTGCAGCACGTGAGAAGAATTCTCCCTGTTGCTGTCTCCCATGTTAATCCATCCCACTCGTCAGCCAGCCGAGCCCAGGGAATCAGAGGAAGCGTCGTGACTTACACAAAGGAATCGTCATTAAGCTAAGATTCCTTTGTATTTCTTTATTAATTATCTGGAATTATTTACATGTAGAGCTCTCTTTGGATTAACTGGTGTTTATTGTGATGATCATTATTATACTCATAATCTATGTTCCCATTAATGGTAATGACATTGGTTTCACTATAATTCATAGGATTAGATTATTAAATCTTGGATTAGTGAACGAACCACACTAGTCTCTGCACGTTCTGAGTTCCAGTAATAACCCCCCAATGTAGGTGTTTGAGGGTTTGATTCATTTAATTATACAGCCCATTAATTATTTCTATGATCATATTCTCTAGTATTTTATCCATAGTTACTGGTTCATCTAGGAATTATCTAATGATCAGAAATTCTCAGTTTCCCTCTTTACTATAAAAGCGGGTGGTCCTTCGTAATTTAATTTACTACATTAACATTTAAATAATTAGATTCAAGCCGCAAATGTCCCACAACATTCGATTTCTAGAGAAAGGTAAATTTTTCGGCTCGATTTCCTCCAGAATAAGCACATCTAAGTGAGGTGAGCACATGATCGCGACCGCACCGGAAACGAGCATTTGCACCTTGCATTGAGGGAAAAGACTGGAGCCTAAAAACAAAATAATGTGAAACATTTGCTCCTTTTCTCTGGCAACAACGAGACACTATGTCGACAATGCGTCTGCAGGCTCCTTCGCATGGTTCTCTAAAACAGCAGATTACCATTGAGGAATGTGCAAAAAACACCGAGTCTACCCTATATGTATCGAATACTTTAAGGTGATGTCATTACATCATTCAAATGAGTTTCAAATGGTCGCCCAATAAGCACCCTGCTCTGAACATATAAAGAACACTTAGTATGCCAACCAGAGGCTTAGGGCCCACGCAGGAATATCCCTCCCCAAAAAATTCATTTAATAAAGCACAGTACTTCAGCTTTGCAGCTTACATGTGCATACCTCACCGATTGCAATTCATCCACTTTTCATGGTGTTGTATTCAGGGTATTTTGAACTTTGTATTTGAAGTCTTTAAATCTTTGCGCTGCATAAGATTTAATGAGGCATTAATGATTCAACAAATTTTACTCCATTAAACATTGGATGAGGGAAGTTTTTACTCAGTCTAAGCATACTCCATTGTGAATTGTGTTAAGAACATTTATATTGCGACATGGAATTGATAAGCTCTTTATTTTGATGATGGGATGCAACCATAGTGTATAATATAGTTAATGTTTGAATTGAGATTCCCACCAAAGTTTCCCACAACGAGAAAAATGTTGCCAATACGCTAATATCCGTCAGAAGGCTCCATCGCATGGTTCTCTCAGACAGCAGGTTAGCCGTGCGGAAAATGACACCAACACCGAGTCTACACTATATATATCGAATACGTTAAGGTGATGTCGTTACATCCTTCAAATGAGTTTCAAATGGTCGCCCAATAAGCACCCTGCTCTGAACATACAAAGAACACTTAGTAAGCCAACCAGAGGCTTAGGGCCCGCGCAGGAATATCCCTCCTAAAAAAATTCTTTTAATAAAGCACAGTACTTCAGCTTTGCAGCTTACATGTGCATACCTCACCGATTGCAATTCATCCACTTTTCATGGTGTTGTATTCAGTGTATTTTGAACTTTGTATTTGAAGTCTTTAAATCTTTGCGCTGCATAAGATTTAATGAGGCATTAATGATTCAACAAATTTTACTCCATTAAACATTGGATGAGGGAAGTTTTTACTCAGTCTAAGCATACTCAATTGTGTTAAGAACATTTATATTGCGACATGGAATTGATAAGCTCTTTATTTTGAGGATGGGATGCAAACATAGTGTATAATATAGATAATGTTTGAATTGAGATTCCCACCAAAGTTTCCCACAACGAGAAAAATGTTGCCAATACGCCAATATCCGTCAGAAGGCTCCCTTGCATGGTTCTCTCAGACAGCAGGTTACCCGTGCGGAAAATGGCACCAACACCGAGTCTACCTTATATATATCTAATACATTAAGGTGATGTCGTTACATCGTTCAAATTAGTTTCAAATGGTAAGTCAGAAGGCTCCCTCGCATGGTTCTCTCAGACAGCAGGTTACCCATGCGGAAAATGACAGCGACACCGAGTCTACCCTATATATATCTAATACGTTAAGGTGATGTCGTTACATCGTTCAAATTAGTTTCAAATGGTAAGTCAGAAGGCTTCCTCGCATGGTTCTCTCAGACAGCAGGTTACCCGTGCGGAAAATGACAGCGACATCGAGTCTACCCTATATTTATCTAATACGTTAAGGTGATGTCGTTACATCGTTCAAATTAGTTTCAAATGGTCCGTCAGAAGGCTCCCTCGCATGGTTCTCTCAGACAGCAGGTTACCCGTGCGGAAAATGACAGCGACACCAAGTCTACCCTATATATATTTAATACGTTAAGGTGATGTCGTTACATCGTTCAAATTAGTTACAAATGGTCGCCCAATAAGCACCCTGCTCTGAACATATAAGGAAAAAGTCTGATGTACCACACCCGATTTCTGCAGAAAGGTAAATATTTCGGCTCGATTTTCTCCAGAATAAGCACATCTAAGTGAGGTGAGCACATGATCGCGAATGCACCGTGACCGAGAACAAACATTTTGCATTAAGGGAAAATACTGGAGCCAAAAAACGAAAATTGAAACATTTGCTCCTTTTCTCTGGCAACAACGAGACACTATGTCGACAATGCGTCTGCAGGCTCCTTCGCATGGTTCTCTAAAACAGCAGATTACCAATGAGGAATGTGCAAAAAACACCGAGTCTACCCTATATGTATCGAATACTTTAAGGTGATGTCATTACATCGTTCAAATGAGTTTCAAATGGTCGCCCAATAAGCACCCTGCTCTGAACATATAAAGAACACTTAGTATGCCAACCAGAGGCTTAGGGCCCACGCAGGAATATCCCTCCCCAAAAAATTCATTTAATAAAGCACAGTACTTCAGCTTTGCAGCTTACATGTGCATACCTCACCGATTGCAATTCATCCACTTTTCATGGTGTTGTATTCAGGGTATTTTGAACTTTGTATTTGAAGTCTTTAAATCTTTGCGCTGCATAAGATTTAATGAGGCATTAATGATTCAACAAATTTTACTCCATTAAACATTGGATGAGGGAAGTTTTTACTCAGTCTAAGCATACTCCATTGTGAATTGTGTTAAGAACATTTATATTGCGACATGGAATTGATAAGCTCTTTATTTTGATGATGGGATGCAACCATAGTGTATAATATAGTTAATGTTTGAATTGAGATTCCCACCAAAGTTTCCCACAACGAGAAAAATGTTGCCAATACGCTAATATCCGTCAGAAGGCTCCATCGCATGGTTCTCTCAGACAGCAGGTTAGCCGTGCGGAAAATGACACCAACACCGAGTCTACACTATATATATCGAATACGTTAAGGTGATGTCGTTACATCCTTCAAATGAGTTTCAAATGGTCGCCCAATAAGCACCCTGCTCTGAACATACAAAGAACACTTAGTAAGCCAACCAGAGGCTTAGGGCCCGCGCAGGAATATCCCTCCTAAAAAAATTCTTTTAATAAAGCACAGTACTTCAGCTTTGCAGCTTACATGTGCATACCTCACCGATTGCAATTCATCCACTTTTCATGGTGTTGTATTCAGTGTATTTTGAACTTTGTATTTGAAGTCTTTAAATCTTTGCGCAGCATAAGATTTAATGAGGCATTAATGATTCAACAAATTTTACTCCATTAAACATTGGATGAGGGAAGTTTTTACTCAGTCTAAGCATACTCAATTGTGTTAAGAACATTTATATTGCGACATGGAATTGATAAGCTCTTTATTTTGAGGATGGGATGCAAACATAGTGTATAATATAGATAATGTTTGAATTGAGATTCCCACCAAAGTTTCCCACAACGAGAAAAATGTTGCCAATACGCCAATATCCGTCAGAAGGCTCCCTTGCATGGTTCTCTCAGACAGCAGGTTACCCGTGCGGAAAATGGCACCAACACCGAGTCTACCTTATATATATCTAATACGTTAAGGTGATGTCGTTACATCGTTCAAATTAGTTTCAAATGGTAAGTCAGAAGGCTCCCTCGCATGGTTCTCTCAGACAGCAGGTTACCCATGCGGAAAATGACAGCGACACCGAGTCTACCCTATATATATCTAATACGTTAAGGTGATGTCGTTACATCGTTCAAATTAGTTTCAAATGGTAAGTCAGAAGGCTTCCTCGCATGGTTCTCTCAGACAGCAGGTTACCCGTGCGGAAAATGACAGCGACATCGAGTCTACCCTATATTTATCTAATACGTTAAGGTGATGTCGTTACATCGTTCAAATTAGTTTCAAATGGTCCGTCAGAAGGCTCCCTCGCATGGTTCTCTCAGACAGCAGGTTACCCGTGCGGAAAATGACAGCGACACCAAGTCTACCCTATATATATTTAATACGTTAAGGTGATGTCGTTACATCGTTCAAATTAGTTACAAATGGTCGCCCAATAAGCACCCTGCTCTGAACATATAAGGAAAAAGTCTGATGTACCACACCCGATTTCTGCAGAAAGGTAAATATTTCGGCTCGATTTTCTCCAGAATAAGCACATCTAAGTGAGGTGAGCACATGATCGCGAATGCACCGTGACCGAGAACAAACATTTTGCATTAAGGGAAAATACTGGAGCCAAAAAACGAAAATTGAAACATTTGCTCCTTTTCTCTCGAAACAACGAGACACGATGTCGACAATTCGTCAATACTCGTCTGTAGGCTCCTTCGCATTGTTCTCTAAAACAGCAGATTACCCACGAGGAATGTGCAAAAAACACCGAGTCTACCCTATATGTATCGATTACGTTAAGGTCATGTCATTAAATCGTTCATTTGAGTTTCAAATGTTCGGCCAGTAATCACCCTGCTCTGAACATACAACGAAAAAGTGTGATGTACCACATCCGATTTCTAGAGAAAGGTAAATTTTTCGGCTCGATTTCCTCCAGAATAAGCACATCTAAGTGAGGTGAGCACATGATCGCGACCGCACCGGAAACGAGAACTTGCACCTTGCATTGAGGGAAAAGACTGGAGCCTAAAAACAAAATAATGTGAAACATTTGCTCCTTTTCTCTGGCAACAACGAGACACTATGTCGACAATTCGTCTGCAGGCTCCTTCGCATGGTTCTCTAAAACAGCAGATTACTAATGAGGAATGTGCAAAAAACACCGAGTCTACCCTTAATGTATCGAATACGTTAAGGTGATGTCATTACATCGTTCATTTGAGTTTCAAATGTTCGGCCAGGATGGGATGCAAACATAGTGTATGTTTGAATTGAGATTCCTATCAAAGTTTACCACAACGAGACAAATGTTGCCAATACGCCAGTATCCGTCAGAAGGCTCCCTCGCATGGTTCTCTCAGACAGCAGGAAAATGACACCAACACCGAGTCTACACTATATATATCGAATACGTTAAAGTGATGTCGTTACATCGTTCAAATGAGTTTCAAATGGTCGCCCAATAAGCACCCTGCTCTGAACATATAAAGAACACTTAGTAAGCCAACCAGAGGCTTAGGGCCCACGCAGGAATATCCCTCCCAAAAAAATTCATTTAATAAAGCACAGTACTTCAGCTTTGCAGCTTACATGTGCATACCTCACCGAGTGCAATTCATCCACTTTTCATGGTGTTGTATTCAGTGTATTTTGAACTTTGTATTTGAAGTCTTTAAATCTTTGCGCTGCATAAGATTTAATGAGGCATTAATGGTTCAACAAATTTTACTCCACTGAATATTGGATGAGGGAAGTTTTTACTCAGTCTAAGCATACTCCATTGTGAATTGTGTTAAGAACATTTATATTGCGACATGGAATTGATAAGCTCTTTATTTTGAGGATGGGATGCAAACATAGTGTATAATATAGTTAATGTTTGAATTTAGATTCCCACCAAAGTTTCCCACAACGAGAAAAATGTTGCCAATACGCCAATATCCGTCAGAAGGCTCCCTCCCATGGTTCTCTCAGACAGCAGGTTACCCGTGCGGAAAATGACAGCGACACCGAGTCTACCCTATATATATCTAATACGTTAAGGTGATGTCGTTACATCGTTCAAATTAGTTACAAATGGTCGCCCAATAAGCACCCTGCTCTGAACATATAAAGAAAAAGTCTGATGTACCACACCCGATTTCTGCAGAAAGGTAAATTTTTCGGCTCGATTTTCTCCAGAATAAGCAAATCTAAGTGAGGTGAGCACATGATCGCGAATGCACCGTAACTGAGAACAAACACCTTGCATTAAGGGAAAATACTGGAGCCAAAAAACGAAAATTGAAACATTTGCTCCTTTTCTCTCGAAACAACGAGACACTATGTCGACAATTCGTCAATACTCGTCTGTAGGCTCCTTCGCATGGTTCTCTAAAACAGCAGATTACCCACGAGGAATGTGCAAAAAACACCGAGTCTACCCTATATGTATCGATTACGTTAAGGTCATGTCATTAAATCGTTCATATGAGTTTCAAATGTTTGGCCAGTAATCACCCTGCTCTGAACATACAACGAAAAAGTGTGATGTACCACATCCGATTTCTAGAGAAAGGTAAATTTTTCGGCTCGATTTCCTCCAGAATAAGCACATCTAAGTGAGGTGAGCACATGATCGCGACCGCACCGGAAACGAGAACTAGCACCTTGCATTGAGGGAAAAGACTGGAGCCTAAAAACAAAATAATGTGAAACATTTGCTCCTTTTCTCTGGCAACAACGAGACACTATGTCGACAATTCGTCTGCAGGCTCCTTCGCATGCTTCTCTAAAACAGCAGATTACCAATGAGGAATGTGCAAAAAACACCGAGTCTACCCTATATGTATCGAATACGTTAAGGTGATGTCATTACATCGTTCATTTGAGTTTCAAATGTTCGGCCAGGATGGGATGCAAACATAGTGTATAATATAGTTTATGTTTGAATTGAGATTCCCACCAAAGTTTACCACAACGAGACAAATGTTGCCAATACGCCAGTATCCGTCAGAAGGCTCCCTCGCATGGTTCTCTCAGACAGCAGGAAAATGACACCAACACCGAGTCTACACTATATATATCGAATACGTGATGTAAAGTGATGTCGTTACATCGTTCAAATGAGTTTCAAATGGTCGCCCAATGTCGGGAAACCGACACACACACACAACCACACACACAAATAACACAGTCTCCCCTAGTCTATACTCCCTTCAGGATGGAAAATGGGAGACTCCGTGACGTCATCGACTCCGTGACGTCATCAAAGTCATCGTATATTTACATTATGAAACATTGTTAATAGACTAGTTTAGTCTCTAAAGTTAACAAAAAAGTAATCACTAAGAATGAATATAATTATTTACATCAAATAGTAGCTAGGTTCCCTTGTTAATGTAAAATTACTTTGAGTGAGGAACCAGAGCATTGGGCGTTGGCCGAGTGAAGGGAGGCCCGCTCCACATACACATAACAACAAACAGGGGACCAGCTACCACGCTGTCTTAACTGGTGTAAACAACTAGACACCCCATTTACGTGTCAACACCAGCAACACAGCCTAACAACATCACAACAACGACTGTATCCGTCTACCAAGTATTGTTTATTATTCAAGTGCACTGATTAATATAAATAGGTAGATGGTTATATCGTAGGACATCCCCAAATACAACGTACGTGTACCACATTACAACCCTCACAGTTCATGTCATACCTGTAATTGATATGTTTAGGGAACTTTGATTAATTCCTTGCATCCCATACAGGTAAATTGTGAGAGGAGCTTCAAGAATCTGTGCAGACAGTTGGTTCATACACATAATTAACTACTTGTTTGCCAAGCCTTGTCCTTCCCACCAGCCGCCATTACGTGGCACAAAGAGGCAGGGCCACACCCATCTTGAGGCTACACCTACAAGCCTTACTAGGCCCATTCTACTGGCTCAGCTAAGACATTTTAGTATAGCAGTAGCAGTAGTTATAATTAATTACTTATAATGAAGTAGATTAGACCACTACATGTGAAATAACTAAAATAATAGTTTTAAAGGTAAACAATTGGTAGTTTAATTAAGAAGGAGCCATAACATAGTGGTTTAGGCTACCAATTGTCCCTCCCAATAGTGTGTAAGAAGATTTCAGGCAGTTTACCAGTACATACAGTCCACTTAATTAATACTTACTTACTAAGAAAATAAATAAGACATAACTTTATTTTATTAAATCAATTTGAAAAAGAGAGATTAGCTGCCTGGAATTTTCCCCACATTATTTGGTCCTACGGAACCGGATTATATTTAGTTCTTTGAACTAGATATTATACATACATATAGTGATAGTGCAATATTACCTACACATTATAGCAGGAAGACACTGCTATATTTTTTGCATATTTTCTAGCCTAACTTTTCAATCTCATAGCAAACAGAACTTACAACAAGCACTATTATTGTTCTGACAGTATCAAAGGAACAATTGTGTTTTTTTTCATTTCATTACAAGAGGTTGATAAGAGGCTACTTTACTTATGAGTTACTTATATATGTTTTTTGTAATTATTGCATTATTATTGCCATTACTGTAACATTTACTGCATGCCACATCATTTACAACTAATTCTTGCACAAGGGTAGAACATTTTAGGCTGGTGTTGTACAGCAACCTAGTCTAATTTATTGTGCTAACCTGGTGTAAGGGTAAGAATTTTACACTTGTCTAGAGTTGAACACATATTTCAACCTAGCAAGTACATATTTTTATGCAGTATTTAAGACAACCCGAGTTGTGTTGTCAATATGATATCAATATAACATTAGTACAGTTTAACTATAATCATTTCACCTTTGAGTGTTAACCTGTGTCTCTGTACCAACCAAGAGTGATAATGATGGGCTAACTTGCGGATACCAGCATTGATACAGGTCTACCACTCAAATTATAGTGTGTATGATTTTACAGTGTATATTTAAATATAGTCTATACGACTAACAAGTACTTCCAAGATGTCTACTGTCAAAAATGTCCAAATAACCCTCACAGGATTGAGGGATCATTTATCACGGCAGATTAGCACATGTGATGACATGAGTAAACAAACTCCAGTTAACTATGTAGCATTGGAAAATTATCTTAGGCTTGCACGGAACAAATATGACCGTGTGTTGCAACAAATGAAAGAATATCAAATTTTACTTCAGAATACCAGTGTTGGTGGAGAAACATTACAAGATGTTATACAAGAACATTCCGATTATGAAGATACAATGTTTACACAGTTGCAATACTTTGATGATATCATACATGCCCATAAAGCCAATATAAATACTGCAACCACAACTTCCCAGAAACAGACAGCACCAGAAGTCAAATTGCCATCACTTAGTTTACCAACTTTTTCTGGAAGAGAAGACGAGAGTTGGGACGGTTTCTGGAGCAAATTTGTCGATTCTGTGGATTCTAATGCTAATGTGCCAAAAACAACAAAGTTTACATACTTACAGAGTGTCTTGAAGGATGAAGCGTATCAGGTAGTCTGTAATCTAAATCACACAGATGATGATTATGACAATGCAGTGCAACTCCTGAAAGATAATTACGCTAAACCTGAAAGGACTATCAGAATTCTAACACAGAGACTGTTAGACATTAAACCTCCAAATAATACTGCAGTCTCACTCCAAACCTTCAGATTGGAGCTTGAGTCCATGCTCAAGGCACTTAAAAATAAAGTGAACCTGGATGAGTCAGACTGGATAATACAAGTCCATATGACACGGAAATTACCCAGGGACATACTGGATAAGTTGTTTGTATTAGTAGGTAAGTCATCCTTGACTGTAAATGAGATTACAAAGGGTTTACAAACCATCATAGAACGAGAAAGAGTTAATCCAGAAGAAAAAACATCTAAACCCACATCTGCTACTAATAGTAAACAACAGAGTACAAACAGTGCTCCAAACAAAGCTAAAACATCTTCCCCCTCCACAAAGTGGAATCAGGGCAGTGTAGGAACATATGCAGTTGGTCCCTCCAAACCTACAGTCAACGCATCACCCAAGACGGTGACTCCTCAAGATACTGTTAATGTCTGGAGACCATGTGTGTTTTGTGAGCAATCACATTCCATGTACAATTGCAGACGCTACCCTGATCGTGCAACACGCATAAAACGACTCAAGGAGTTACATAGATGTAGCAAGTGTATAAGGGAACATCATCCCGACAATTGCACAACAGTAATGCGCATCTGCACTAAGTGCCATAAGGGTCAACACCATACTGCACTTTGTGGGGACACAAGTATAAAGTCTCCCAAACCACAGGAGGTGGAAGGAGCTACAGCATCAGTAAAACTTTGTACTGTGTTACCTGACATAAGTGTCTTCACAACCAGGTCTAACCATAAATCAGCTCTACCTACTGCACGATTGATCATTAGAAATGGAAAGAATAAAGCCACCGTACGTGGATTATTTGATCAGGGGTCCCAACTGACCTTTATATCCAAGGAGTTGGTAGATAAACTGAAACTTACCCCTGTAGAGGAGACACGGATAAACATAAAAGGATTCCTGACTAACTCGGGAGCCCGAACTTACGGGGTAGTACGACCCACAGTACGACTAGGAGGTTATGTACGAAAGGTACCAGCACTAGTAGTAGATAGATTCCCAACAGACCTGTATATAGAAGGTCTAGGAACAACAGCCAAATTCCTGGAAGAAAAAGGAATTCCTTTGGCTGATAACATTACATCGGACAACCTTTCCGATATTGGAATCCTTATGGGATCAGATGTCTACCATAGGTTTATCATAGGAAAGGAAGATTACCACGGTATGAACGTGTTACCATCTGCAGGTGGCTATTTACTAACAGGCCCAGTATTACGGCTAAAACAACCCGCACCTGTGGATCACCAACATGCCAACACAGTAATGGTTGCATGACTAGGAGAACAGTCTCCACTGCAACTCAGAGACATTTCCGAGGATGAGCTTGATCCCCCAGTATATAAGTTATGGGACCTGGCAACTCTCGGCATTGTCCCTGAACAACCTAGCCCAGATGATGACTGGACTTATAAACAATACCTAGACTCAGTTATCTACAGAGATAATCAGTACTGGGTCAGGTTACCATGGAAGCTGAATCACCCTCAGCTACCCATCAACTACTTCATGGCACAAAATCAATTAAGATCACAGGTGTTACGTTTACAAAGACAACCTGAGAACTTGAAGTTGTACCATGAAATAATACAGAAGCAGCTCGATGACAAATTTATCGAAGTTGTAACAAATGATAACCCAAAGGAAGGATATTATCTGCCACACCACCATGTTCAGAAGGATTCTGCGACTACCCCACTACGGATAGTATTTAATTGCAGTGCTAAGATGGGGCAGAATAGTGTTTCGTTAAATGATTGCCTTCAAACAGGCCCAAGCCTAACACAAAGGCTTTATGATGTGCTGTTAAAGTTTCGTATAGGGACTTATGCATATACGGCCGACATTAGCAAGGCATTCCTTAGGGTAGGTCTTCAAGAAGAAGACCGGAACTACACAAAGTTCCTATGGATTAAGGATCCTAATGATCCAAACAGTGAAATAATCACTTATCGGTTTGCGTCTGTTTTGTTCGGAGCCACGAGCTCACCATTTCTGCTTCAAGCTACCTTCGATACGCACTTGAAGAAGTCCAATAGCCCGAACAAGACAGAAATTAGCGAAAACCTGTATGTGGATAACTTTCAAGGAACAGCCAACAGTGAAAGTAAGCTGTTGGACATATACCATGAGGCCAATCGAGAATTAATGGGAGCCAATATGCCTCTCCAGTCTTGGGTCTCTAACAATGACAAATTAAAACAACTGATCACAACTGAATTTCCCGACTACCAAGTACCCGAGATGACAAAGGTTCTAGGTATCCAATGGAACACGACAACCGATCAGTTGACAATCAAGTCAGTGGAGACAGATTCCACTAACTTAACAATGAGAAAATTGCTATCACAAGTCAGCAAACCCTTCGACCCATTAGGCTTATTAAGTCCAATACTAATTAATGGGAAGATGATAATACAGGAATGTTGGCAACAAAAGATAGGCTGGGATGATCTTCTAACACCTGCCCTACAGGAAAAATGGCAAGGGTTAGTGAAAGATTTAAGCATCCTAGAGTCTGTCAAGTTCCCTAGGAACACAACAGTAAATGAAAAGGAACCAATTAAGTTGCATGTATTTTGTGATGCCTCAGGAAAGGCTTATGGTACAGTAGCTTACCTGGTCTCAAATGGGCAAGCCAATTTGCTCACATCAAAGGCCAGAGTGGCACCTTTAAAGAAAAGATCACTGCCACAACTGGAATTAACAGCCTTACTGCTAGGTGTAAGATTGGCTCATTATCTGATCAAGGCCTTAAGCCACATCCACTTTAAAGAAACAGTAGTATGGTCAGATAATGAGGCAGTGCTACAGTGGGTTAAAAACAACAACAGTAAGAATCCTTACGTGAGTAACCGCGTTAAGGAAATACGAGAGTTGTCAGCAGGGTATAAACTAAGATATGTACCTACTAAAGAGAATCCAGCTGACTATTTCTCCCGAGGCCTGACTTTACGGCAATTAACAAAGGCAGAGATGTGGTTCAATGGACCTCAGTGGCTAATCAGCGACCAGTGGCCTGAACAAAAGCCACAAGTCATTGTGACCAATGTCACTGTTCCCACTGAGAACCCGGAACTACCTCAGACTTTGGTAATTGATCCTGCTCGGTACTCTGAACTGAACAAACTTGTAGGTGTCACCCAAGTAGTGTTTGATTTTCTAAAGAAAATAGGAATCAAGCATAAATTCCCTAGTGCCTTAAGGTACTGGGTTAAAAGAGCTCAGACCGACACATTCGGGACAGAAATTGACAATGTTCCTAAGAAGCTACAACATGATCTGGGTCTCTGGTTAGACACTGACAATTATAACTTGATAAGATGCGGAGGACGCTTACAACATGCTGACATAGATCTGGAAGCAAAAAATCCAATATTGCTCCCTCGTCTACATATAGTAAGCAAACTAATTGTGTTACATATACACAAATACTGCACTCTGCATGGTGGGGTATTAGATACTCTCACAGAATTAAGACAACAGTACTGGCTACCCCAAGGTAGACAGACAGTAAAATCCATAATCAAATCCTGTGTTGTATATTGAGATACGATGCCAGAGTGTGTCCATATCCTGGCCCTCCTCCACTTCCGAAGGAACGAGTCGTACATATTCATCCTTTTGAGACAACAGGAGTAGATTTCACAGGAGCACTAACACTGACAGGCACTAAAGACAAGAAACCAGTAAAGGCCTATATCTGTCTTTTTACTTGTGCCACAACAAGGGCAGTCCATCTAGAAGTGACTCCCGATATGAGTGCCGAAGCATTCTTACAGGCTTTCCGCAGGTTTGCTTCACGTAGATCTTGTCCCAAGTTAATGATTTCAGACAATGGGTCCAACTTGGTGGCAGGGGAAGCATGCCTGAGGAAAATCTGGACACACCCAAAGGTACGCACAGCCCTAACTCAACGGCAGTGCTATTGGAAATTCATACTTCCCAGAGCACCATGGCATGGAGGCTTCTATGAACGGATGGTTGGTACGGTGAAACGGTCTTTACGGAAAACCCTACACCGCCAAAAGATTGACCTTCAGGAGCTTCAAACAGTAATCATAGAAATAGAAGCACGAGTTAACAACCGTCCACTTACCTACCTCTCTGATGATGCTTTGCAGCGGGAACCATTAAGTCCAGCTCATTTGATGTATGGGAGACCTCTCAAAACACTTGTGTCCCTTACGGATGAGGAACCAGAGGATCCTTCATATGTCAAAGAGAGTGATTTGGTTCAACGTTTCAAACATCTTTCAGGGGTGATAAGTCGGTGGAATGACGTATGGACTCGTGAATACCTAACAGCTCTGAGGGAGTATCATTACGGGGCAAACAGTCCCTATAACAGAATTAACTTGAACCCTGGTGACATAGTTCTGGTGGATAGTGATGGACCACGCTCGGAGTGGCCTATAGGAGAAATACTCTCTGTTCATCCAGACAGCCAGGGCATCTTGAGAATAGTGAAAGTAAAATGCAAAGGCAACACTACTCTCAAAACTTTAGAGAAATTAGTACCTTTAGAACTGGCCAGGAAAGAAGACGTACAACGACTTCCAGCACCCGATACGCCAGTACGGGACATACGTCCCCAACGGACTGCTGCACAACAATGTAAACTCAAATTAAAGCAGCACTATAATTCTGAGGGAGAAGAATAAAGTGATCGCAGTCCTTACCGGGACTTCGACCCGTGTTCTGCCCCCTGGGAATTATGTCGGGAAACCGACACACACACACAACCACACACACAAATAACAGTCTCCCCTAGTCTATACTCCCTTCAGGATGGAAAATGGGAGACTCCGTGACGCATTGGGCGTGACTCCGTAACCAGAGCATTGGGCGTTGGCCGAGTGGAGGGAGGCCCGCTCCACATACACATAACAACAAACAGGGGACCAGCTACCACGCTGTCTTAACTGGTGTAAACAACTAGACACCCCATTTACGTGTCAACACCAGCAACACAGCCTAACAACATCACAACAACGACTGTATCCGTCTACCAAGTATTGTTTATTATTCAAGTGCACTGATAAATATAAATAGGTAGATGGTTATATCGTAGGACATCCCCAAATACAACGTACGTGTTCCACATTACAACCCTCACAGTTCATGTCATACCTGTAATTGATATGTTTAGGGAACTTTGATTAATTCCTTGCATCCCATACAGGTAAATTGTGAGAGGAGCTTCAAGAATCTGTGCAGACAGTTGGTTCATACACATAATTAACTACTTGTTTGCCAAGCCTTGTCCTTCCCACCAGCCGCCATTACGTGGCACAAAGAGGCAGGGCCACACCCATCTTGAGGCTACACCTACATGCCTTACTAGGCCCATTCTACTGGCTCAGCTAAGACATTTTAGTATAGCAGTAGCAGTAGTTATAATTAATTACTTATAATGAAGTAGATTAGACCACTACATGTGAAATAACTAAAATAATAGTTTTAAAGGTAAACAATTGGTAGTTTAATTAAGATGGAGCCATAACATAGTGGTTTAGGCTACCAATTGTCCCTCCCAATAGTGTGTAAGAAGATTTCAGGCAGTTTACCAGTACATACAGTCCACTTAATTAATACTTACTTACTAAGAAAATAAATAAGACATAACTTTATTTTATTAAATCAATTTGAAAGAGAGAGATTAGCTGCCTGGAATTTCCCCACACCCAATAAGCACCCTGCTCTGAACATATAAAGAACACTTAGTAAGCCAACCAGAGGCTTAGGGCCCACGCAGGAATATCCCTCCCAAAAAAATTAATTTAATAAAGCACAGTACTTCAGCTTTGCAGCTTACATGTGTATACCTCACCGATTGCAATTCATCCTTTTTTCATGGTGTTGTATTCAGTGTATTTTGAACTTTGTATTTGAAGTCTTTAAATCTTTGCGCTGCATAAGATTTAATGAGGCATTAATGATTCAACAAATTTAACTCCATTAAACATTGGATGAGGGAAGTTTTTACTCAGTCTAAGCATACTACAATATAAATGTGTTAAGAACATTTATATTGCGACATGGAATTGATAAGCTCTTTATTTTGAGGATGGGATGCAAACATAGTGTATAATATAGTTAATGTTTGAATTGAGATTCCCACCAAAGTTTCCCACAACGAGATAAATGTTGCCAATACGCCAATATCCGTCAGAAGGCTCCCTCGCATGGTTCTCTCAGACAGCCGGTTACCCGTGCGGAAAATGACACCAACACCTAGTCTACCCTATATATATCTAATACGTTAAGGTGATGTTACATCGTTCAAATTAGTTTCAAATGGTAAGTCAGAAGGCTCCCTCGCATGGTTCTCTCAGACAGCAGGTTACCCGTGCGGAAAATGACAGCGACACCGAGTCTACCCTATATATATCTAATACGTTAAGGTGATGTCGTTACATCGTTCAAATTAGTTTCAAATGGTCCCCCAATAAGCACCCTGCTCTGAACATATAAAGAAAAAGTCTGATGTACCACACCCGATTTCTGCAGAAAGGTAAATTATTCGGCTCGATTTTCTCCAGAATAAGCACATCTAAGTGAGGTGAGCACATGATCGCGAATGCACCGTAACCGCGCAGTTACAAACACCTTGCATTAAGGGAAAATACCAGAGCCAAAAAATGAAAATTTAAACATTTGCTCCTTTTCTCTCGAAACAACGAGACACTATGTCGACAATTCGTCAATACTCGTCTGTAGGCTCCTTCGCATTGTTCTCTAAAACAGCAGATTACCCACGAGGAATGTGCAAAAAACACCGAGTCTACCCTATATGTATCGATTACGTTAAGGTCATGTCATTAAATCGTTCATTTGAGTTTCAAATGTTCGGCCAGTAAGCAACCTGCTCTGAACATACAACGAAAAAGTGTGATGTACCACATCCGATTTCTAGAGAAAGGTAAATTTTTCGGCTCGATTTCCTCCAGAATAAGCACATCTAAGTGAGGTGAGCACATGATCGCGACCGCACCGGAAACGAGAACTAGCACCTTGCATTCAGGGAAAAGACTGGAGCCTAAAAACAAAATAATGTGAAACATTTGCTCCTTTTAGTAGTAGACTAAAGTCTACCTCCCTAAGACAATACATGAGAAAATAGAACCATATTTTTGGGAGACGCCGCTCCCAGCGAGGAAAGCTTTGCAGAATGAATGTAAACAAAGACTCGACGACCATTATGTGCATGGTCATACAGGCGACCACATACAGAGAGTAAACTCCCTCTCCAGTCGGAACATTGTTATGATCTCAGCCTTCAGGAGAAACGAGTCTCCCTGTTTGAGAGTTATTCATCAAGCCTGACCTGATTAGAAGGTCTAGCAAATATTGAGGTGATAACACATATGTAAAATAGTTGTTTGGATATGATGAACAATTTAAGATTATGGGCAGTGAAGAAGAAAACAGATAAATGACTGGCTAGGAGATGTGGACATTTTGCTGGAGGCGTGAGGCTCGCTTCTGGAGGGCTTTGACCTCACGTGAGGCCAGTTATCGCAGGGGGAAAGCCGCACTCCGTTTGAGCTCCGGTCAGAAAGGAACCCCTAGGGATATATCTCGAAGAGAAGAGAAGTGTGCAGACGTATCAGCTGTGGAATCGAGCTGGGGACGTGTGGTCTCAAGTCCTGGGCGACGAGAAGTGTTTATTAAACAGCCCAGAGGCATTATTGTGGGCCGTGGAAGCGCCCTGACCAAGCTCTGTCAGAGGGATAGCGCCCTCGACTAGATAATCTGTGGTAAGCACGATATACGCCAATTCATAGTGATTGCTTGTAGTTGGTCGTGTGCCCAGCGACAGTAGCAATGTTTATTGATGAATTAGAAATGTTTTAGTAAGGCAGGAAGTCTAAAATAAGAGAGTGGAGAGGGAGGAACACGGAGCGACATCCGTCTCCTCCGAGCGCTGGCAGGCAACTGAGGGAGCCTGGCTCCTGACGGCCGAGGACTTTCCCGAGTATGTGAGGCCCGCCAGGCGATGTGGAGCATGGACCCGCCCAACGGGGGAGTCCACTCTCACTGTATGTAGAGGACATGTAGAGGTTGGAGGCAAACATATTGTGTGATTATTTTTGTTTATGTGTAAAAGGGGAAACATTTTTATTGGAGTGTCGATGGGTTGCAGGTTTGTTTTTGGGGAAGAAGTTGCTGAGAACTTCGAAGCCAGCACAGAGGGAGTAGTTGATGAGACTCCAAGGTAGTGGAGCAGAGGACCTCGAGCCGTGAGGAGAAGCAGTGAAGAGGAGTGTCACGTGCTTCTGTAGAGGTGATGAAGCACCGTAGTTGCTCGAGGGAACTTCATGGTGTAGCAGCCAAGAGAGCTAGCCAACACCCTAGCAGAAGGGTGAAGCACCGTAGTTGCTCAAGGAAACTTCATGATAGCAGTCTGGAGGAGCTGCAGAGGATGCTGGTGGTTAAACCCGGAAGAACCTGAAGATATCAGGGTAGTGAACTTCCAGAGGTGGAAGGGAAGTTCTGGTGGATTACTTGTAGGGAGTTGATAGTGTTTGGTTGTCATTAGCATGCAAGACGCAGTGAGAAGTGAGTGATTGTTTGCATTCTTATGTCAAGGAGTGTTTTATACTTATGTTTATAGTTACAGACGTAGGCTGGATTACCTACAGATGTATGTGTTCTAGGACTGATAGAGTGATCGATTGATCATTGTTGTGTATCAAGGAACATTTATACTGATATATGTTATTGCATTCACATGCTGATTTTCCTTGTACACGTTTATATATATATATATATATATATATATATATATATATATATATATATATATATATATATATATATATATATATATATATATATGTGTCGTACCTAGTAGCCAGAACTCAATTCTCAGCCTACTATGCAAGGCCCGATTTGCCTAATAAGCCAAGTTTTCATGAATTAATGTTTTTTCGTCTACCTAACCTACCTAACCTAACCTAACCTAGCTTTTTTTGGCTACCTAACCTAACCTTACCTATATATATAGGTTAGGTTAGGTAGGGTTGGTTAGGTTCGGTCATATATCTACGTTAATTTTAACTCCAATAAAAAAAATTTACCTCATACATAGTGAAAAGGGTAGCTTTATCATTTCATAAGAAAAAAATTATAGTAAATACATTAATTCAGGAAAACTTGGCTTATTGGGCAAATCGGGCCTTGAATAGTAGGCTGAGAAGTGAGTTCTGGCTACTAGGTACGACATATATATATATATATATATATATGTATATATATATATATATATATATATATATATATATATATATATATATATATATATATATATATATATGTACATATATATATATATATATATATATATATATATATATATATATATATTGTGACGATAATCTCTTTCAAGAGATTGAGCCTGCTCTTCCCTCCATAATTACGTCTTCACAATTATATAAAAAGACTATGGAAGAAATGTCCAACAACGACAACAACACCAGCAAGGCTTGCCAGGGTGAGCAGAAACGTATGCAGCCAGCCACCTGTTCGGACCCAAATCACCAAACTACCCGTTGATCGCTACGGCTCCGCTGATTGGTCGCCGGTCTGGCTGCACCTGCACTCGCCCCCCATACTACCTGATGTCTGGGGTCGCCCCAACATCAGTCCTCAGAATGTTCAGTGCTTTCGTGGCCATCACACCTCCCAGCTAGACTCTAGCGTGTACTGAGAGAGGTGGTGGCTTTAAGCCAATATTCCAGCACCTCCCACTTAACTTTTGTGTTGCACTTCTTGTTATTTTGCCTTAACGTAACTTTCATTGTGTCATTTAAGTATTCTTATTATTTTGATTCATTGATTTTATTATAAGAATTTGTTTGTGCATTATTTTCATGTTTTGATTTATTTAACGTAATTAAAATTTCATTGTTAAAGTTTACTTGTGTTTTGTGTGTCTTCTCCTTACCTTACCACAGACGAAGTTCCAGTTTTTCTATTTTTTTTTATAACTATGTGACGAGGCCATACCCCTAGCCTTAAACAGCCGAACACCAACGCGTTACCGTCACAAGTTATATGGGGGCCTGTCCTAGGAGCTTCACTCAGGTACTGGTGCCAAGTGGTAATTTATGGTAAGCGTATTTAACTTTGTTAACGTAGCTTTACTATTTTTCATTCAATTTCATTTTTATAAGGTGCGGTGTATTGTGCATTACGAGAGTAACATTAGAGAAGGTGAGACAACTTTGGATTACGTGGTGACTGTAGGCCGCAGTCATACTCTTAATTGGTCATCTCTCCCTCCTTGTTATTACTCGTATTTACCATCTATGTCCCTTGAATATTTCTCATTCTGACAGATCATCATATTGGTACCCTGGTACTGTGGTCTGCCCCGGGTCAAGAGTACCCAATCTTCTGCAATCTGACTGTAGGAGGACAAAGAGGGCCATAGTTCCTCTAGCTCGAACTTTAGTTGCTGAATTGGGACCTCAGCAGCAGTTCTCGTCACCAGTTGACACCTCGCACCCCTACACGTCAGTCAGAGATGATGATACATACAACGGTAGGGAATTAGCTTATTTTTTCAGAGCACAAAAGTTCGCTAATTCTGTAAGTATCATATTAAATTCAGTAGGAAAAACTTGCTTTATGTCCTATAGAGACTTGGCAAGGTATGCCTACATCCTTGGACTACCAATTTTACTTTTGAAGCATTTAACTGTTTCATTTGTTTTCGAAACTCTGTTTCATTTGTTAGTAGGATTTTCTTGCCCTTATTCTCTTACATGAGTACCGGGTACAAGATTTCCTGCGCCCTTGATTTAATTTAATCATTTAATATCTTTCACTTAACGTTAATTGTTAAAGATCACACAGGATAGGTACCAGTTGCCACGTTGTCCTGTTTCTGACATTTCATTATTGAACATTCGTGTACCTTTATTTGCTAATTTCACCATGTTTCGTCTCCAAACTTTCCGTGCAAATCCAGCAGGTGAAATAGGGACTTTAAGTCGTGCCAAGAGGACTGAATTACAAACTCTTGCACATGAGTATCAACTAGAAGTTCCCTACCAAGCCAACAAAAATGACCTACACAACCTGTTGCTGGATTACTATTTAGAGCAAGGTAAGATAGACTCTGAAACTCATGAAACTTACTATATTGCAGATAAAACTGATTTGGCAACGCTGAAACTCAAACTAGAGCTGGCCAAGATTGAACGTGAGCAGCAAAGGGAAGCCCTCGAACAACAAGAACGAGCTGCTGCCATACGAAGAGAAGAACAAGAACGAGAAATCACCCTCCGAGAACGTGAAGCTGCCTTGAGGAGAGAAGAACACGAACGTGGACTCGCCCTCCAGGAACGTGAGGTTGCACTACTCCAGGAGCGGGAACGAGTACAGCTTGAAACACTCCAGGAGCGGGAACGAGTACAGCTTGAAACCAAACGACGCGAGTTGGAGATGCAACGCGAACATGACAAGCAACAAGCAACTCTGGCTCTAGAGTGTCGTCAACGCGAAATCTCCTTGGAAACTTCACACTTCACTCAACGCCAGCAAGCTACTGCAAATCTTCCCGTCAGTTTTATTATATCACATGCAAGTAAGTTAATGCCATCCTTTGTAGAAGCAGAAGTTGATGTGTTCTTTACCACCTTTGAAATCCTTGCTAATCAACTCAGTTGGCCTGTCAACCAATGGGCCACACTTCTCAGAGTCCATCTTACAGGTAGAGCTGCAGTCACACTCAGTACTTTGGCGTCTGAGAATGACTACTACACTCTGAAACAAGCAGTGTTGGACGCCTACCTACTTTCCACCGAAAGTTATAGAAGGAAATTCCGTGACCACCTGAAGGCAAGTACCACTACCTTCCTCGAGTTTGCTAACACGAAACGGAGGTATTTCATGAAATGGCTGGAAGCAGCACATGTCTCTACTTTTACAGAACTCGTCAACCTGATGCTTGTTGAAGAATTCTTGAGACGTGTGCCGCCTCCTGTCCGCCTCTACTTAGCAGATAAAGAAGAAACCGACTACCTGAAGTGTGCTAAGTCGGCTGACACTTACAGCCTCATCCACCGGCTGACACCTGAACCATCCTCCAGTAAGAAGTCGTGGTACAGTTACGAGAAGGTGAGCCCCGATCAAGCTGGTTCACAACTGTACTGCAAGTATTGTAGACTCTATGGACATACCATAGACAAGTGTGGTAAGTCTCAATACAAGGGAACCACTGACCAACAACGACCCAAACCAACTCCTCCTAAGTCCGGTAAGCCTGTGATGAATGTTGGTGTTGATGTTAATGATCTTTCTCTTTTCAGTAACCACCTGTATACTGGAACTGTCTCTGCCAACGGTTCAAATCCGGAGGGACGTTTCAAATTGAAGATCTTGAGGGACACAGCGGCTCTACAATCGATCATCTTGAAGTCGGCTGTGCCCAACATAGTCTACACCGGGGAAACAGTCTTCATCACTGACCTCACTGCTACCACTCCATACCCTCTCGCCAGAGTCCACCTGGATTGTCCCTACGTGAACGGAGAAGTCCAAGTCGCCGTCAGGGAAAAGCCTTTTCCCATGCCTGGAGTGCAACTTCTCCTAGGCAACGACTTGGCAGAAGACCTGCAACCGACCAACCTGATCGTCATGGACAAACCCCAGGTGTGTAACTCTGTGCCCAGAAACCCTATTCTTGAGTATGTTCCAGCAGAGGTTCAAGAGAGTGATGAAGTTTCTCCTCCGGTTCTCGTGACCACCCGTGCACAAGCCGCACGTCCACAGCCAGCTGACTCTACTGCTACCGCTGTCCCTCAAGATCCTCAGAAACTACCCCCGCATCTGACCAAGTTGGAGTTCCGTAAGTTGCAGAGGGAAGATCTTACTTTAACACCATTGTTTTTCCAGGCTGAGACTCAACCCGACAGTATTCCTGGGTTCTTCCTAGAGAACGACTTGCTCTACCGCAGATATAGACCCAGTAAACTGAAGGAGGAGGACGATTGGGCCAACATCGAACAACTTGTGATTCCCACCAGCCTGCGGCCCACTATTCTACACCTGGCCCACGGAGCATTCTCCCACTACGGCTTCAACAAGACTTACCATGGGATTCGCCAAGACTACTACTGGCCAGGTATGGTAAATAACGTCAAACAGTACGTAAAACAGTGTCATACATGTCAGATGGCAGGCAAACCGAACGTCTCCATTCCCAGAGCACCACTGATTCCCATACAGGTGCCTGCGGAACCTTTCCACAGACTCATAATAGACTGTGTTGGTCCTTTACCTCGGACCAGTTCAGGTAACGCCTACATCCTAACCATCCTGTGTCCTACCACCAGATTTCCCATAGCAGTTCCAGTGAAGAACATCACGGCTGCTACGGTTATCAAACATCTATTGAAGATCTTCACTCAATACGGATTTCCCAGGGAGATTCAAAGTGACTGTGGCACCAACTTCACCAGTGATCTCTTCAAAAGGACACTGGAGGAGTTCAACATCAAACAGGTATTGTCCAGCCCCTATCATCCTGCTTCACAGGGTTCTCTTGAACGTAGTCATCAGACCATCAAAGCACTCTTGAAAAAGTTTTGTAGTGAAACCTCAAAGGATTGGGATAAGCAGATTGACCTAATAATGTGTATTTTCAGAAGTCTCCCCAATGAGTCCCTAGGAGTATCTCCTTATGAGATGCTCTACGGCCGTAAGTGCCGTACTCCCCTTAAGGCTTTCAAAGACTCTCTCAGAGATGCCACCTTCAGTGAGCATCAGAATGTGCCCCAGTTTCTTCAAAACCTTCAGCACATTCTAGAGAGAGTCCACCGCTTTGCCCATGATAATCTATTGAAAGCCCAGGTGAGAATGAAGACTCATTACGACCAGACCAGCAAAGTAAGAAAATTCAAGCCGGGAGACTTCGTCCTTGCTTATTTCCCTATCCCAGGTTCACCTTTACAAAACAGATTTTCAGGACCCTACTGCGTCAAAGAGTGCAGGAATAATAATAATTATGTGATAGAGACTCCAGATAGGCGGCGGAAGACCCAGCTGTGCCACGTCAACCTCCTGAAGCAATATAATGGTACTCCTCCCACTGTCTTGACTAATTATTCCACATTCACAGAACCCTACATCCACAGTGAGACCTTCCCAGCTTCTCCTCCCGAAAGCACTGACAAGGAGTCGGCGCTTTCTAATTCCAAAATCCTTAATGATCTTCCCAAATGCTTTCAGGATAATACTCGTGCTCCTATGCCCTCTTCTAATTCCACTCTCACCTCGTCAGATAAGCCCTACATCCTCCATGTCGACGCCAATGGTACCGACGATGGTGGTGTCGTGATGCAGCAACGAGGCGAGAAGAATACACCTGTCAGCGACTACTGCTACAAGGAACGACGGAACAATTGGCAAGGAGCTACTCTTCCTCATCCTGAAGCTTCAGCACTTCACTCCACACCTGAAAAGTGCTCGGTCCACCATCAATACGGACCACACCACCTTACACCTCCTGCAGCACGCCCACTTCTCATCTCAACGTCTTCTACTATGGGCTTGCTAACTGCAGAAATTCAACCTGGAGACACGCTATACCAAGAGTCTGACAACATCTTAGCCCATGATCTCTCCAGAGTTTATGAAGTAGAAGCAACTCCATCCATTACTCCACCACATAACGACGTACTTCTTCCAGAACCGCAGGCTTCGGGGGAGAGTTGTGACGATAATCTCTTTCAAGAGATTGAGCCTGCTCTTCCCTCCATAATTACGTCTTCACAATTATATAAAAAGACTATGGAAGAAATGTCCAACAACGACAACAACACCAGCAAGGCTTGCCAGGGTGAGCAGAAACGTATGCAGCCAGCCACCTGTTCGGACCCAAATCACCAAACTACCCGTTGATCGCTACGGCTCCGCTGATTGGTCGCCGGTCTGGCTGCACCTGCACTCGCCCCCCATACTACCTGATGTCTGGGGTCGCCCCAACATCAGTCCTCAGAATGTTCAGTGCTTTCGTGGCCATCACACCTCCCAGCTAGACTCTAGCGTGTACTGAGAGAGGTGGTGGCTTTAAGCCAATATTCCAGCACCTCCCACTTAACTTTTGTGTTGCACTTCTTGTTATTTTGCCTTAACGTAACTTTCATTGTGTCATTTAAGTATTCTTATTATTTTGATTCATTGATTTTATTATAAGAATTTGTTTGTGCATTATTTTCATGTTTTGATTTATTTAACGTAATTAAAATTTCATTGTTAAAGTTTACTTGTGTTTTGTGTGTCTTCTCCTTACCTTACCACAGACGAAGTTCCAGTTTTTCTATTTTTTTTTATAACTATGTGACGAGGCCATACCCCTAGCCTTAAACAGCCGAACACCAACGCGTTACCGTCACAATATATATATATATATATATATATATATATATATTTATATATATATATATATATTCTCTTGTTGATAATGCAACAGTGTAGTATAAGACTTGATCTACTTGAAGAGGTAGATAGTATCAGGTGGGGAATCAGAAGATAGGATACCACTTGATAAGCTGATAGAGTTCTGGTTGTGTTGGAGTGCAACCTGATTGTAATAGTATAGAGTATAGGATTCATTTTTATTATATGTGTATATGTATTGTGTATGTGCTTAGTCCAGTAAATGTATTAAAATTTGCTAGTGTTTGCCCTTGTCCTAGTGAGGCTTCCCAGGAAATAGTAAAGGAAGAGAGAGAGAGAGAGAAATAGCTAAGAACCACTGCCGTGGACAGGGTAGAAGGTAATACTAATAAGTCAAAGGGGATTGAGCAGATCATATCACATAAGGAGAGAGTGGGGGAGTCACAGCGGCTCGAGTGGGTGTGTACACGTGACAACGAGGCTAAGTGTTGGAGCCGCATCCCCTAAACGTGTGACGTTGAGCCCCTCTCCAAGAACCAGAAGGGTCCAGTGTGATCTCCTGTTGAAGTATAAGCACTCTACCGAGTTGTGCGTTGGGTTGTCCAGAAAGAAGGATCAACGACGACATCACAACCAACCCAAACTATAATAACATACAGATCTCAAACACTTCCCACGAGCTTCGACAAAGGAACAACTAAGTCTCCGATTAATCGAAGATCTCGCTAACCTTGAGAAGTATTGTATCTGGTTAAATTAGTTGTGTATTTATATATTAAGTTAATGGCCATTCAATTTATGTTCAAATTTTGCCGGTTATGATACACATACAACACACAGAACTGGTAAGCTGTTGTTCTAATTAAATATAATCTTTCTCTACTATATTCTGTGCTTAGTAGGGACAGTTTACTACTGGTAAATAACAAATGCATGCTGGGAAAATAACCCACAACTGGCACCCTGGAATGGCACCATTAACACCCTGGGATGGCACCATTAACACCCTGGGAAGGCACCATTAACACCCTGGGATGGCATCACTGGCACCCTGGGATGGCATCACTGGCACCCTGGGATGACACCACTGTCACGGCAACACTGGCACCCTGGGATGGCACCACTGGCACTATGGAATGGCACCACTGGCAACCTTGGATGGCACCGCGGGCATTATTAAGACCCTGGGATGGCACCACTGTCACCCTGCGATGGCACCATTAACACCCTGGGATGGCACCTCTGGCACCCTGGGATGGCACCACTGGCACTCTGGGATGGCACCACTGGCACTATGGGATGGCACCACTGGCCCCCTGGGATGGCACCACTGGCCCCCTGGGATGGCACCACTGGCACTCTGGGATGGCACCACTGCCCCCCTGGGATGGCACCAGTGGCACTATGGGATGGCACCACCGCCCCCCTTAGATTACACCACTGGCACAATGGGATGGCAACAATGGCACGGCACCACCTTCACCCTGGGATGGCACCTCTGGCACTATGGGATGGCACCACCTTCACCCTCGGATGGCACCTCTGGCACTATGGGATGGCACCACCTTCACCCTGGGATGGCACCTCTGGCACTATGGGATGGCACCACCTTCACCCTAGGATGGCACCTCTGGCACTATGGGATGGCACCACCTTCACCCTAGGATGGCACCTCTGGCACTATGGGATGGCACCACCTTCACCCTGGGATGGCACCTCTGGCACTATGGGATGGCACCACCTTCACCCTGGGATGGCACCTCTGGCACTATGGGATGGCACCACCTTCACCCTGGGATGGCACCTCTGGCACTATGGGATGGCACCACCTTCACCCTGGGATGGCACCTCTGGCACTATGGGATGGCACCACCTTCACCCTGGGATGGCACCTCTGGCACTATGGGATGGCACCACCTTCACCCTGGGATGGCACCTCTGGCACTATGGGATGGCACCACCTTCACCCTGGGATGGTACCACTGGCACTATGGGATGGCTCCACTGGCATGGCACCACCTTCACTATGGGATGACACCTTTGGCCTTATGGAATGGCACCACCTTCACCCTGGGATGGCACCTCTGGCACTATGGGATGGCACCACCTTCACCCTGGGATGGCACCTCTGGCACTATGAGATGGCACCACCTTCACCCTGGGATGGCACCTCTGGCACTATGGGATGGCACCACCTTCACCCTGGGATGGCACCTCAGGCACTATGGGATGGCACCATCTTCACCCTGGGATGGTACCACTGGCACTATGGGATGGCTCCACTGGCATGGCACCACCTTCACTATGGGATGGCACCTCTGGCACTATGGGATGGCACCACCTTCACCCTGGGATGGCACCTCTGGCACTATGGGATGGCACCACCTTCACCCTGGGATGGCACCTCTGGCACTATGGGATGGCACCACCTTCACCCTGGGATGGCACCTCTGGCACTATGGGATGGCACCACCTTCACCCTCGGATGGCACCTCTGGCACTATGGGATGGCACCACCTTCACCCTCGGATGGCACCTCTGGCACTATGGGATGGCACCACCTTCACCCTGGGATGGCACCTCTGGCAATATGGGATGGCACCACCTTCACCCTCGGATGGTACCACTGGCTAGATGGTACCAGAAATCTTTAAAGAATTCTGATAAAGAAAAAGATCTAGGGGTGGTTCTAGATAGAAAACTATCACCTGAGGACCACATAAAGAATATTGTGCGAGGAGCCTATGCCATGATTTCTAATTTAAGAATTGCTTTAAATACATGGATGGCGATATACTAAAGAAATTGTTCACGACTTTTGTTAGGCCAAAGCTAGAATATGCAGCGGTTGTGTGGTGCCCTTATCTTAAGAAGCACATCAACAAACTGGAAAAGGTGCAAAGACATGCTACTAAGTGGCTCCCAGAACTGAAGGGCAAGAGCTATGAGGAGAGGTTAGAGGCATTAAATATGCCAAAACTAGAAGACAGAAGAAAAAGAGGTGATATGATCACTACATACAAAATAGTAACAGGAATTGATAAAATCGATAGGGAAGATTTCCTGAGACCTGGAACTTTAAGAACCAGAGGTCATAGATTTAAACTAGCTAAACACAGATGCCGAAGAAATATAAGACAATTCACTTTCGCAAACAGAGTGGTAGACGGTTGGAACAAGTTAGGTGAGAAGGTGGTGGAGGCCAAGACCGTTAGTAGTTTCAAAGCGTTATATGACAAAGAGTGCTGGGAAGACGGGACACCACGCACGTAACTCTCATCCTGTAACTACACTTAGGTAATTACTGGCACCCTGGCATGGCACCATTGGCACTATGGGATGACACCACTGGCACACTGGGATGGCACCACCTTCACCCTGGGATGACACCACTGGCACTATGAGATGGCACCACTGGCACCCCTAGGATGGCACCACTGGCACCCTGGGATGACACCACTGGCACTCTGCTGGGCAGTGTTCATTGTCCCTCGTCTTTTCTTCATAGGTAGTCCATACGGGGCATTTGAATGGTTTTGGAAAAGTTGTTCAAAGTATCAGTACTGCAGCCTAAATAGAAAGGGAATGGAATGGAACTATGAGGAGAAAGCGCGAAGCCATTACGACAATATAGCACTTGGAAGGGGGGTCAGGATAAGGATTTGGGATGGGAATGGTTGAAGGAATGGTACGGAGGATATAATTTTTTTTTCAACAAAAATTACACATTTTCAAGTGACTTCACACCCTTCACCTTTTCAGATATAATCATTCTATGACACTTTTCTGACACATAAATAAAGGATCTGAAGTTAAGGAGTTTTCAAAACATCTTTAGTTTTCCTAATACAAATAGTCAAAGTTCCCCCCAAAAAATTATGCATATATGTCATGTTTATTGCTATTATAAAGTGAATAAATATACTTAGGAAAAAACGCTTCCTTCGGAGTTTAGAGACATAAACTTTACATATAAGGTGTAAGTTTCATGTAAATTGAATAAAAAATGAATGAGTGACAAGAACTTTTATGTTACTTGAAAATAATGAAAATAAATAAGAAAATAATAAAGTCTAAGGTGCTGCCATCTGTGGTTGAGGTTGTCATGAACCAGTTTCCTCCAAAATTGGCACCCTTACAGATAGGCTTACGTGCAGTCAGGTGTATAAGTTTCATGCAAATCATCCGATAAAAAAAAAATGAAAAATAAATTGATTTTTTTAACTTAATTATTATTCTAATAATACTAATTATAATATTCTTCTAATATATGCTATTGTGATAGCTGAGAGTCATAGGTATGATTTCAGTTGAACCTTGTGTTTGATAATCGTTTTTGAACATTTTGGAATAATTTTGACACCTACTTCAATATTTTTTTCTCCCTTCCTATTTATGCTTCGATGATGAGACTTGGACCAGATGAAACTCTTTTCATATAAAACTCGACAAAAAAATTTGATTGAAATCGAACCAGTTTTCATTTATTGCATATTTGGATCGAAAACCATTCAAATACCCCCTTAGGCACACTAACCGATTGGGCTCTCTCATTTCCCTTTCCTTAACTTTTTCTGTTCTGCAGTCTTGTGTCGCATAGGTAAATGCACTTACCATTGCTGTCGCTCATTCTCGATCCGGATTTACTCGTTGAGGTAAATTTGAGGTCAAAAACTTTGATATTCGTTACAAGTTTCATCATTCAGCTAGTTGAAGTAGTCCTACTATAACTCTATTATTTCCTGCGCGCGGGCGGCGACGTCGGCGAAGAAAGCTTCCAAAGCCTTTTCCTCTAAAGCTTTTTCCTCATCCAAGAGTGCCTTTTCCTCTAAAGCTTTTTCCTCATCCAAGAGTGCCTTTTCCTCTAAAGCTTTTTCCTCATCCAAGAGTGCCTTTTCCTCTAAAGCTTTTTCCTCATCCAAGAGTGCCTTTTCCTCGTCCAAACGTGCCTTTTCCTCTAAAGCCTTTTTCTCGTCCAAACGTGCCTTTTCCTCATCCAAACGTGCCTTTTCCTCATCCAAACGTGCCTTTTCCTCTAAAGCCTTTTCCTCATCCAAACGTGCCTTTTCCTCCTTCAAACGTGCCTTTTCCTCCAACGCCTGTTCCTCTATCGCCTTTTCCTCTAAAGATTTTGGTCTCTTTTTTTTGTGTTTCTTTTTTATGGAGACCTTTTGGTCTGATTTGTGTTTCATATCGTCGGGCTTAAGACCATAATGAGGCCAAGTAAAGTAAGTTTTCAGCAGGGATAGAAGGCCAGAAACTGTAGTAGCGAGGATGGCTCCCTTCATCAGGCTAGCCATAACCAGCCGCCAGACGGGGATCTCATCCGGGAAGGAGCAGGATGGAGGAGAAGAGACCAGACGGCCGATCAGGGGAAGCTTCCTTGCTTTACTTCCCCAACCATTGGTCTGCGCGAACTGGGTCTCGGATTCCGCCCGGGCCGCTCTAATTAGAGCATTTTGCCTGGTATGAGAAACAGTAACACTGTAAGTGAGCACACTCAAGCTCACCGTCACAACTAAACCCAGCCAAATGATTTTGGGTTTCGTCATATTGAAAAATTTAAGGAAATAGTAACAGTAGGTATTAAGTAATATTATAACCCACTTGTGGATTTATAGTTAGGTTAGAACTGAGAATTTTATAGGTCAAGGGGAGATCATGTCTCCCTTTACTCTTCTGTTTTCCTGGGACGTGAGATTCAGCTCGTTTAGCCTTTCCTCATAGCTCATTCCTCTCAGTTCCCGGACGAGCCTGGTGGCTTACCACTGAATCTTCCCTAACTTTATCCTGTGTTTAACTAAGTATGGACTCCAGGCTGGAGATGCATATTACATGATTGGTCTGACATAAGTGGTATACAGGGTCCGGAACTATTTCTTACACAGGTTTTTAAAAGCAGTTTTTATGTTGGCCAAAATAGCATATGCCGCTGATGATATCCTATTGTTGTGGGCCTCTGGGGACAGGTTGTGTATGATGGACTGTATGTAGTGGACGTACTGTGTGGGGGAGTGTGTGTAGTGGTCGTACTGTGTGGGGAAGAGTGTGTAGTGGTCGTACGTTGTGGGCGAGTGTGTGTAGTGATCGTACTGTATGTGGGGGAGTGTGTGTAATGGTCGTACTGTGTGGGGGAGAGTGTGTAGTGGAAGTATTGTGTAGGGGGAGAGTGTGTAGTGGTCGTAATGTATGTTGGGGAGAGTGTGTAGTGGAAGTACTGTATGTTAAGGGAAGAGTGTGCACTGGTCGTACTGTATACAGGGAGAGGGAGGGAGGGAGTTTTCAAGGGAAAGCGCCAAGCCATTACGACTATATAGCACTGGGAAGGAGTCAGAATAAGGATTTGGGGATGGGACGGGGGAAGGAAGGAACGGTGCCCAACCACTTGGACGGTCGGGGATTGAACGCCGACCTGCATGAAGCCAGACCGTCGCTCTACCGTCCAGCCCAAACGATTGGGTATGTATAGAGGGAGAGTGTGTAGTGGTCGTACTCTATGTGTAGGGTGTGTGTAGTGGTCGTACTGTATGGAGGGAGAGAGTGTAGTGGTCGCACTCTGTGTGTAGGGGTCGTACTGTGTGGGGAAAGAGTGTGTATTGGTCGCACTATATGGAGGGAGAGTGTGTAGTGGTCGTCCTGTGTGTAGTGGTGGAACTGTGTGGAGGGAGAGTGTGTAGTGGTCGTACCGTGTGGAGGGAGAGTGTGTAGTGGACGTACTGTGTGGGGGAGAGTGTGTAGTGGTAGTACTGTGTCAGGGGGAGAGTGTGTAGTGGTATTACTGTGTGGGGGAGAGTGTGTAGTGGTAGTACTGTGTGTGGGGGAGAGTGTATAGTGGTAGTACTGTGTTGGGAACTGTGTGTAGTGGTAGTACTGTGTGGGGGAAGAGTATGTAGTGGTAGTACTGTGTGTAGCGGTAGTACTGTGTGTGGGGTGGGAGAGTGTTTAGTGGTAGTACTGTGTGGGGGAAGAGTGGGTAATGGTAGTACTGTGTGTGGGGGAGTGTGTGTAGTGGTCGTATTGTGTAGGGGGGGGACAGTGTGTAGTGATCGTACTGTATGTTGAGAAGACTGTGTAGTGGTCGTGCTGTATGTTAGGGAGGGTGTGTAGTGGTTGTACTGTGTGTGGGAGAGAGTGTGTAGTGGACATACTGTGTGGAGGAGAGTGTGCAGTGTTCGTTCTGTGTGAGGGGAGATTGTGTAGTGGGAGTACTGTGTATTGGGGAGAGTGTGTAGTGGTAGTACTGTGTGTGGGGTAGAGTGTGTAGTGGTTGTAGTGTTTGTGGGGGTGAGTGTGTAGTAGTCGTACTGTGTGTGGGGGAGAGTGTGTAGTGGTTGTACTGCGTGAATGGAGAGTGTGTAGTGGACGTACTGTGTGGGGGGAGAGTGTGTAGTGGAAGTACTGTATGTGGGGGAGAGTGTGTAGTGGTAGTTACTGTATGTAACTTGCTCTGGTTAGGCCCCATTTAGATTATGCAGTTCAGTTTTGGTCGCCGTATTATAGAACGGATATAAATTCACTTGGACGTGTCCAACGTAGGATGACTAAGTTAATTCCCCAAATTAGAAATCATTCATATGAAGAAAGATTAACAAAGCTTAAGTTGCATTCACTGGAAAGGCGAAGAGTTAGGGGTAACATGATAGAGGTTTACAAGTGGATGAATGGACATAACAGGGGAGATATTAATAGGGTATTAAAAATATCAACACAAGACAGAACACGAAACAATGGGTATAAATTGGATAAGTTTAGATTTAGGGAAGACTTGGGTAAATACTGGTTCAGTAACAGGGCTGTTGATTTGTGGAACCAATTGCCGCGTAACGTGGTGGATGTGGGGTCCCTCGATTGTTTCAAGTGCGGGTTGGACAAGTATATGAGTGGGATTGGGTGGTTATAGATAGGAGCGGCCTCGTATGGGCCAATGGGCCTTCTGCAGTTTCCTTTGTTCTTATGTTCTTATGTTGGGGAGAGAGTGTAGTGGTCGTACTGTGTGTTTGGGAGAGTGGGTAGTGGTCGTACTGTTTGGGCGAGAGAGGGTGTAGGGGTAGTACTGTGTGTGGGGGAGAGTGTGTAGTGGTCGTAATGTAAGATGGGGAAAGTGTGAAGTGGTAGTACAGTGTGTGAGATAGAGTGTGTAGTGGTTGTACTGTGTGTGTGGGAGAGTGTGTAATGGTAGTACTGACTATGGGGGAGTGTGTGTAGTGGCAGTACTGTGTGTGGGGGAGAGTGTGTAGTGGTAGTATTGTATGTGGGGAAGTGTTTGTAGTAATAGTACTGTGTGTGGGGAAGTGTGTGTAGTGGTCTTACTGTATGTTGGTGAGAGTGTGTAGTGGTAGTACTGTGTGTGGGGTAGCGTGTGTAGTGGTAGTCATGTGTGTGGGGGAGAGTGTGTAGTGGTAGTCATGTGTGTGGGGGAGAGTGTGTAGTGATAGTGCTGTGTGTGGGGGAGAGTGTGTAGTGGTAGTCATGTGTGTGGGGGAGAGTGTGTAGTGGTAGTACCGTGTGTGTGGGAGAGTGTGTAGTGGTAGTCATGTGTGTTGGTGTAACACGGAGGGGTTGGGGTGTTCTTGATGATCTTTCCTACCTTTTCCCCCTCTACCCGTATTCTTTCTTTTTATTCTCTACCAAGGGACTCCAAAACTTTTACTAAAGCCGACTCCACGCCACGTGGTCCTAAGACGATTGACTGACTTAGGATTGTACAACCCGTATGACGTGATCTAGGCTTTGAGCAAAACCCTAGAGTCGCCTCCGCCGCCACCACCAGACCAGTAACACTGAGCAATGATCGAGTTCTGGATCGATCATGCTAATTAATCAACCTTGGGGCTTGATCCCCACTATAACCGATACCCTTTAAGATCTTAAGTGTGGAATTAATTAAACGGGAATGACGAATTTCGATTCGATGTTAGAATCGGCGCCCAATTCAACTCTGCCTCGTGTGGACCACGTGACAAGGACCAATTCACATACATATAACAAACACATGGAAATAATAAAAGTGCAGATTACTAACTAATTAATTTATTAAAAGAAAAAACTAAAACAAAATCTAAAGATGTGCACTCCCTACTTGGCAATGAATTGGCTATCCCAATAAGTAACAATAGCAACTATACCTCTATGTTGACCAGCTTGGGTGGAGTGCTGGTCTTGGGGGGAGAGGTGAGATGGTTGACCTCCCCCAGTTGATCTCGAGCACACACTAAAACTCTCCTCGTCTGGTCTTCCCCAGACTAGAGCATTGTATCCTTCCGCATAGTCTAAGTTTTACCAAGTTACTAGCAAGGCTTAAGTTTAACAATTAACCTCTGTTTGTACTGAATTGATCCAGATTGGTTGAAATATTTTACTGAAATTAAATTACACAAGCCTCTTAAGGAAGGCTATTCCCAAATCTAAAATGGCTATTTAACCTTTGAGAAATTACTGAATGTGGGAACTCTTGTGACCTGTGACCGCCAGGTCCAACAAATTCTTCCGCGCCGAGGTCTAGTCATGGATAGTGACGTCACTGATGGTGACTTAAACTCTTTCTCCTAATAATTAGAATACTCTTGATATTATAACCCGGAATATTATACAATAAAATTTGAATGCAAAATGAATAAAGGCTAATTTCTGTAAATAAGTGAATACTATAGGATGATTCATTATATGAAACTATGAATAAGGCGTCAATTATTTTCACCGCGAATTCCCGGGGGTCAGGTCCCGGGTCACCACGTGGGTCCAGCTTCCCATTCTCCCTTGTAGATAAAACATTCTGCATAATTCTTACAACCAGCCTAGTTTGTTACATTGGGGAGTGTGTGTAGTGGTAGTACTGTGTGTGGGGGAGTGTGTGTAGTGGTAGTACTGTGAGTGGGGGAGAGTGTGTAGAGGTAGAAGTGTGTGTGAGGGAGAGTGTGTAGTGGTCGTTCTGTGTGTGTAGTGGTAGTACTGTGAGTGCGGGAGAGTGTGTAGTGGTAGTACTGTGTGTGGTGGAGAGTATGTAGTGGTAGTACTGTGTGGGGGGAAAAGTCTGTATTGGTCGTACTATATGGAGGGAGTGTGTGTAGTGGTCGTACTGTGTGTAGTTGTCGTACTGTGTGTAGGGTGAGTGTGTAGCGGTAGTACTGTTCGGGGGAGAGTGTGTAGGGGTCGTACTGTGTGGGAGAAGAGTGTGTAGTGGTTGTACTGTGTGGAGGGAGAGTGTGTAGTGGACGTTCTGTGTGGGGGAGAGTGTGTAGGGGTCGTACTGATAGGGGAAAGAGTGTGTAGTGGTCGTACTGTGTGGGGGAAGAGTGTGTAGGTGTCGTTCTGCATGGAGGGAGAGTTTGTAGTGGTCGAACTGTGTGGAGGGAGAGTGTGTAGTGGTCGAACTGTGTGGAGGGAGAGTGTGTAGTGGTCGTACTGTGTGGAGGGAGAGTGTTTAGTGGTAATACTGTGTGTGGGGGAGAGTGTTTAGTGGTAGTACTGTATGTTGGTAACTGTGTGTAGTGGTAGTACTGTGTGGGGGAATAGTGTGTAGTGGTAGTACTGTGTGTGGGAGAGAGTGTGTAGTGACAGTACTGTGTGTGGGGGGGGGGGAGAGTGTGTAGTGGTAGTACTGTGTGGGGGAAGAGTGAGTAGTGGTAGTACTGTGTGGAGGGGGGAGTGTGTAGTGGTAATATTGTGTGGGGGAAGAGTGTGTAGTGGTAGTACCGTGCGGGGGGGAGTGTGTGCTGTGGTAGTACTGTGTGGGGGACGAGTGTGTAGTGGTAGTACTGTGTGTGGGGAGTGTGTGTAGTGGTAGTACTGAGTGTGAGGGAGTGTGTAGTGGTAGTATTGTGTGTGGATGAGAGTGTGTAGTGGTAGTACTGTGTGTAGGGTAGTGTGTGTAGAGGTAGTATTGTGTATGGAGGAGAGTGTGTAGTGGTAGTAATGAATGTTGGGGAGTGTGTGTAGTGGTCGTATTGTGTGTTTAGGAGAGTGTGTAGTGGTCGTACTGTGTGGGCGAGAGTGTGTGTTGTGGTAATACTGTGTGTGTGGGGGAGAGTGTGTAGTGGTCGTAATGTATATTGGGGAGAGAGTGTAGTGGTAGTACTGTGTGGGGGGATTGTGTTTAGTGGTCGTACTATATGTTGGGGAGTGTGTGTAGTGGTAGTATTGTGTGTGGAGGAGAGTGTGTAGTGGTAGTACTGTGTGTGGAGGAGAATGTGTAGTGGTAGTACTGTGTGTGGAGGAGAGTGTGTAGTGGTAGTACTGTGTGTAGTGGAGAGTGTATAGTGGTCGTACTGTGTGGGGGGAAAGTGTGTAGTGGTCGTACTGTATGTTAGGGAGAGTGTGTAGTGGTTGTACTGTGTGTGGGGAAGTGTGTGTAGTGGTCTTACTGTATGTTGGTGAGAGTGTGTAGTGGTAGTACTGTGTGTGGGGGAGAGTGTGTAGTGGTAGTACTGTGTGGGGGGGGGAGAGTGTGTAGTGGTAGTCATGTGTGTTGGGGAGTGTGTATAGTGGTAGTACTGTGTGTGGGGGAGAGAGCGTAATGGTAGTACTGTGTAAGATAGAGTGTGTAGTCGTAGCGCTGTGTGTGGGGAAGAGTGTAGTGGTAATACTGTGAGTGGGGGAGAGTGTGTAGAGGTAGAACTGTGTGTGGGGGAGTGTGTGTCGTGGTAGTACTGTGTGTGGGGGAGTGTGTGTAGTGGTAGTACTTTGTGTGCGGGAGAGTGTGTAGTGGTAGTACTGTGTGTGGGGGAGATTATGTAGTGGTAGTACTGTGTGGAGGGAGAGTGTGTAGTGGTCGTACTGTTTGTAGTGGTCGTACTGTGTGGAGGGAGAGTGTGTAGTGGACGTACTGTGTGGAGGGAGTGTGTAGTGGACGTAATGTGTGGGGGGAGAGTGTGTAGTGGCGGTACTGTGTGAGGATAGAGTGTGTAGTGGTCGTACTGTGTGGAGGGAGAGTGTGTAGTGGACGTACTGTGTGGAGGGAGTGTGTAGTGGACGTAATGTGTGGGGGGAGAGTGTGTAGTGGTAGTACTGTGTCAGGGGGCGAGTGAGTACTGGGTTACTGTGTAGGGGAGAGTGTTTAGTGATAGTACTGTGTGTTGGGAACTGTGTGTAGTGGTAGTACTGTGTGGGGGAAGAGTGTGTAGTGGTAGTACTGTGTGTGGGGGAGAGTGTGTAGTGGTAGTACTGTGTGTGGGGGGGGAGATTATGTAGTGGTAGTACTGTGTGGGGGAAGAGAGAATAGTGGTAGTATGTGTGGGGGGGAGTGTGTGCAGTGGTAGTACTGTGTGTGGGGGGAGAGTGTTTAGTGGTAGTATTGTGTAGGGGAAGAGTGTGTAGTGGTAGTACTGTGTGGGGGGAGTGTGTGCAGTGGTAGTACTGTGTGGGGGACGAGTGTGTAGTGGTAGTACTGTGTGTGGGGGAGTGTGTGTAGTGGTAGTATTGTGTGTGGAGGAGAGTGTGTAGTGGTAGAACTGAGTGTGAGGGAGTGTGTAGTGGTAGTATTGTGTGTGGAGGAGAGTGTGTAGTGGTAAGACTGTGTGTGGAGGAGAGTGGGTAGTGGTAGTACTGTGTGTGGGGTAGTGTGTGTGTAGAGGTAGTATTGTGTGTGAGGGAATGTGTGTTGTGGTAGTACTGTGTGTGGAGGGGAGTGTGTAGTGGTAGTAATGAATGTTGGGGAGAGTGTGTAGTGGTCGTACTGTGTGTTTGGGAGAGTGTATAGTGGTCGTACTGTGTGGGCGATAGTGTGTGTAGTGGTAGTACTGTGTGTGGGGGAGAGTGTGTAGTGGTCGCACTGTATGTGGAGGAGAGTGTGTAGTGGTAGTACTGTGTGAGGGAGTGTGTGTAATGGTTGTACTGTGTGTGGAGGAGAGTGTGTAGTGGTAGTATTGTGTGTAGAGGAGAGTGTGTAGTGGTAGTTCTGTGTGTGGAGGAGAGTGTGTAGTGATCGTACTGTGTGTTGGGGAGACTGTGTAGTGGTCGTAATGTATGTTGGGAGAGTGTGTAGTGGTTGTACTGTGTGTGGGGGAGAGTGTGTAGTGGTTGTACTGTGTGTGGGGGAGAGTGTGTAGTGGATATACTGTGCCGAGGAGAGTGTGCATTGTACGTACTGTGTGAGAGGAGATTGCGTAGTGGGAGTACTGTGTATTGAGGAGAGTGTGTAGTGGTAGTACTGTGTGTGGGGTAGAGTGTGTAGTGGATGTAATGTATGTGGATGTGAGTGTGTAGCAGTCGTACTGTGTGTGGGGGAGAGTGTGTAGCGGTAGTGCTGTATGTTGGGGAGAGAGTGTAATGGTCGTACTGTGTGTTTAGAAGAGTGTGTAGTGGTCGTACTGCGTGGGTGAGAGTTTGTGTAGTGGTAGTGCTGTGTGTGGGGGAGATTGTGTAGTGGTAGTACTGTGTGTGGGGGAGAGTGTGTAGTGGTAGTCATGTGTGTGGGAAAGAGTGTGTAGTGGTAGTACTGTGTGTGTGGGAGAGTGTGTAGTGGTAGTCATGTGTGTTGGGGAGTGTGTGTAGTGGTAGTTCTGTGTGTGGGGGAGAGTGCGTAATGGTAGTATTGTGTGGGGGAGAGTGTGTAGTGGTAGTACTGTGTGTGAGGGTGTGTGCAGTGGTAGGACTGTGTGTGGGGGAGAGTGTGTAGTGGTAGTATTGTGTGTGAGGGAGAGTGTGTAGTGGTAGTACTGTGTGTGGGGGAGAGTGTGTAGTGGTCGTAATGTATGTTGGGGAGAGTGTGTAGTGGTAGTACTGTGTGGGGGATTGTGTTTAGTGGTCGTACTGTATGTGGAGGAGAGTGTGTAGTGGTAGTACTGTGTGTGAGGGAGTGTGTAGTTGTAGTAGTGTGTGTGGAGGAAAGTGTGTAGTGGTCGTACTGTGTGGGGGGAGAGTGTGTAGTGATCGTACTGTATGTTGGTGAGACCGTGTAGTGGTCGTACTTTATGTTGGGGAGAGTGTATAGTGGTAGTACTGTGTGGGGGAGAGTGTTTAGTGGTCGTAATGTGTGTTCGGGAAATTGTGGAGTGGGAGTACAGTGTGTGAGATAGAGTGTGTAGTGGTAGTACTGTGTGTGGGGGAGAGTGTGAAATGTTTGTACTGTAGTAGTGAAATATGTGACTAGAACCGTCCCAAACCAGAGGAGAACCTCGGGGATCGAACTCGGTCATAGTCAAAAGTGGTGTGGGAGTCTGCAGAATGGGACGGGTTGCGTCAGGGGGGGGGACGTTGTGGGCCACAGGGGTAAAATGTAAGGGATGTTTTGGATCATGTTGGTATGAGGGGAGGGGAGGATAAGTATGTGGGCATGTGTACATCATCTGAAGGTTTCTGTGCTTCCCCGGATGTTTTGACGCGTGGTGTCCGGCCAGGCGTCACTTGAGAGAGTGACATGTTGGGTAGGGGATGGAAGCTATGTGGTTGGTATGTGGACATGTAGGGAGGAGCAGGAGGAGGAGAAGTGAAGATGAATATGTATGAGTATGTGTCGTAGAGTTATACCTGTGTGTGTGTAATAGGGAGGGAGCAGACTCTTAAGGAGTCATTATTTTAACTCTATGTGGTCCATTAGCTATAATCGTTTTTCAATGTCTTGAGAGAGTTCTGGGAGATGTTCACTCCAACAGACCTCTCCCACCACTGCGGATTCGTTAAGGAGGGGCGTTGTTCTTATTTCCACCAGCTGGCCCTCACCTGCCCACCATCAATCACTTCTCATTTGACTGGAATCGTTTCCCTTCCCTCACACACAAACGCGCCATTTGTTCACTGCGAGTCTTCATTCACTACACACACACCATACAGCTCCGCGTCATGGAAAGACGAACCCTCACAGCCTGCATGAAATGCGGTGTGTTTTATATTCCGTCACCAAACTTACTATGTCGGCTGCAATGCACAAGCTGTGAAAAGCCACCCCTAGGCCATTACGACATCAAATGCAAGCGATGTCAGCAGATTTTCTGCGATAAACGTGAGTGTTATTCTTATTTAATATTCCACAGTTCATTTTATTGCATCCACAGGTGAAGTATTGTGTGTGTAAACTATTATCTCTCTCTCTTATAGTGTCAGAATATTTACTCATTCGGGCTATTACATTCCACACACTTAAATATGTTCTTTTCAATTTCAGTTTACAAAACCGTGAAGTGTCCTTACTGCTCACCTGCCCCTCGAGGAGGTCATCGTCGGAATGAAACTTCTCATAAACGTAGGAATCATATATAAAATACTTATCTTACCTGTATTACATCCACTTGCAAGCAAACACAAGCATAATAATAATATTTTCCCCATTCACCCATGCTGAATATCATTTTGTTCCATTTCAGGTTATAATCCATACCTCGATCGACGGAGGGAACAGATAGATGTCATCGAGTCGGTATCCCATCCACCCCACACTGAGCTAAAGAGAGCTGAAGTCACTCGCGAGTATCCCCCGCCCCTTCAACAAGGGCGGCAACACCGGCAGATGGAGGGCTACAAGACAATATCACGCCCAGTTAACACAATATTAAGGATTCATACCCTCACACCTGCTCAACCCCCTCACCAGGACATAAGTAAGTTGTTACTGTCGTATTTCAGTCTATTTCCTAAACATGAATTCCCACTAGTCTGTTCTCACCTCCTCAATATATATATATATATATATATATATATATATATATATATATATATATATATATATATATATATATATATATATATATATATATATATATATATATATATGTCGTACCTAGTAGCCAGAATGCACTTCCCGGCCTACTATGCAAGGCCCGTTTTGCCTAATAAGCCAAGTTTTCCTGAATTAATATATTTTCTCTAATTTTTTTCTTATGAAATGATAAAGCTACCCATTTCAATATGTACGAGGTCAATTTTTTTTTTATTGCAGTTAAAATTAACGTAGATGTAAGACTGAACCTAACCAACCCTACCTAACCTAACCTATCTTTATAGGCTAGGTTAGGTTAGGTAGCCAAAAAAGTTAGGTTAGGTTAGGTTAGGTAGGTTAGGTAGTTGAAAAACAATTAATTCATGAAAACTTGGCTTATTAGGCAAATTGGGCCTTGCATAGTAGGCTGAGAAGTGCGTTCTGGCTACTAGGTACAACATATATATATATATATATATATATATATATATATATATATATATATATATATATATATATATATATATATATATATATATATATATATATATATATATATAATGTCGTACCTAGTAGCCAGAACTCACTTCTCAGTGCGTTCTGGCTACTAGGTACGACATATATATATATATATATATATATATATATATATATATATATATATATATATATATATATATATATATATATATATATATGTCGTACCTAGTAGCCAGAACTCACTTCTCAGCCAACTATGCATGGCCCGATTTGCCTAATAAGCCAAGTTTTCATGAATTAATTGTTTTTCGACTACCTAACCTACCTAACCTAACCCAACCTAACTTTTTCGGCTACCTAACCTAACCTAACCTATAAAGATCGGTTAGGTTAGGTTAGGTAGGGTTGGTTAGGTTTGGTCATATATCTACTTTAATTTTATCTTCAATAAAAAACAATTGACCTCATACATAATGAAATGAGTAGCTTTATCATTTCATAAGAAAAAAATTAGAGAAAATATATTAATTCAAGAAAACTTGGCTTATTAGGCAAATCGGGCCTTGCATAGTAGGCTGAGAAGTGAGTTCTGGCTACTAGGTACGACATATATATATATATATATATATATATATATATATATATATATATATATATATATATATATATATATATATATATATATATATATATATATATATATATATATATATATATATATATATATTGTTACGGTGCCCTCTCCTATTTCTTTCGTTTGCCGGCTTAAAGAGTCATATCAGCTCTCCCTACTGATTCTCTGAGGTTCAGGGAGTCTAATGATATATGTGGCGACCAGACCGGCTGCCAGTTAAAGGAAGGAAGTTATATTATAAGTTGTAAATAAAGGAAAATTGGCGCCCTGTTATAAAATGAAACAGTATCCCCTATGGCAGATATGACCTTTTGGAAGGGACACAAGCCGATCGCGGATTGGCCGACGTATGTCGCGGGCGACCAATCAGGGCCCGCCATGACGTCACCGAGTGCCCCGGGCGGCGCCAACGTCAGAGTTGTTCTGACCTTGGAAGCGACAGGACGCGCCCCGGTCTGCTCTCAAGGATTGGAGGCTCTGCAAGCCTTGTTCAGTGGATTGAGCTGGCCATCGCAGCCCATCATAGTTATTGGAGACCCTGCGCTTCTGGGAAGCAAAAGAGGAACCAAGTTCAGTGAGCAGAGAAGTGCCAAACTTGGAAAATAGTCGGCGACGACGCTGGGCGGCACCGCTGGCTGGACGTTGAGGTCTGGAAGGTGGGCGGGCAGGCCTAGCTGTGAATGGGGTCACATCCACTGAGAATCTTGGAAGGACGACACCGTGCCTAGGACACGGAGCAACGCCCTGTGGGAGAGGCGAGTGTGGGGAAAAATAGTGATTAGCTCAGCGCCCATCGATGAACCAGGATTGGGGCAGCTGAATCTCAGGGATTGGAACGGCGACGACGCGAAGGCTTCACGACACCTGAGAATCTGTGGAACGTCCTGGATCGTCAAGGATCGACCCAAGGAAGCGTGGGAACCTCACACCATCGAGGGACAGGCGTCGTGAGCCAGGAATGTAAGGTAGATCATTTTCCCTCCCATTACCCCTTTGTATGAGTAGGCTAGTTAGGCCACAATATTTACTTGTGTATGTGGCAGCAAGACTTTATTACTTTAATAGTAGAATAGGCTGCAAAGCAGCTTGTGTCCAGGAATGTCAGAGAGGACAGTGTGTATGGATGGCAGGACAGTGAAGAAGAGGTGCCGACGTGGTGAAGAGGCCCTCCTGTGAGAGTGTGAGACTCCTGTCTTCCTGCCCAGTTGAAGGAGTGTTGGAGGTCGTGGAAGAAGAGGCTGACGATCTCCAGACTCATTATCCATATTCCATATTCATGTATTACTTGTGATTGTGTGTGTGTGTTCATGTAATTTGCATCAGTAAATCCACACATTTTATTACTGTGTTTGAGTGTGCCTCCATTTATGATATTTCTCTATGAGCATACATTTCTGGCTACAAACAATATATAATACACCCACTGAACTGCATTGCTGGGGTGCAGATATAATAACCCAGCTGGCGACCTTGCTAAGAGGAAGATAGAGAAGACAGGCGGGAAAGGAGTTCCTGCAACCTTTTTTTGTCTGGCAGGCAAGACTCAGGGAGGTTATGGTTATAGGTAAGCCTGAGTCTTCCTTCACTCCCCCACGGGTCTAGGCCGGAACTGTTAACAGCAGTTTCCCCGAGTTTGACTGAAGGGCTTCCAGGGTGAATCAGTGGCACCCCTTTGTGGTGGAAGCAAAGACCTGCGGAGGTGGGCATTGTTGGTCCTCTCTTGTGTGACCAAGGAGACTCCGGTGAATCCAGGGAGTCGGAGGGGCTGAGTATTTGGGCCTTTGAGCCCCTAGCAGCCGAGTGTTAGCAGAGCCCCGGACCGCCCACCCCCACATGACAAGAGAACTGGCGACCTTGCCAGGATTCGAACCCCAGTAGCCAAGAACTGGGAACTTCGCCAGGAAGCGTGGATCAAGCTACAGTGTGGACCAAATTTCAAGACAAGTGTTGCCAGGGTACTAATACAGTGTGGCCAGTGAATTCGGTGGTACTGTTACTCAACCGGCTAAGGGACTGAAACGGTGAAATTAGTGCCTACTAACTTGTCTGTGCTGTCGTGTATGCTCAATGATATAGAGATGGAGGAGGACAAAGTAAAGAAATTTATTGACACAAGGGACGAGAGAATTTTGGAAGTGTACCAAGGCCCAGCTCCAACAAGTGGCAAACCACTTTGGGATCAGGTTGAGGACGACTAAGGTAGCGGAGCGAAGGATAGAGATCATGGCACAGCTCACAGCTCGAGAGGAAGCGACGGGAGAGGAGCCATCTCAAGGGGAGCCGTCCCGAGGAGAGCCGTCGCAAGGTGAACCGTCCCGACTAGGGCCTCCCCAAGCGCCTACCAGTGTGGAGAGAATTCACAGTGAACATGGGAGCAGTGGAAGGTCCAGCTGTAGTAAGAGGAGCCTGCAACTGCAAATAATGAAGATGCAACTGGAAGCCCAGCTGCGACGAGAGGAGAGAGAAGCGCAAATGCAGCGAGAGGAACGTGCGGCTGAGCTGCAGCGAGAGGAACGTGCGGCTGAGCTGCAGCGAGAGGAGCGAGAAGCTCGGCTGCAGCGGGAAGAAGGAGAGAGACAACTGCGACTGGAGGAGATAAGGGCAAAGAAAGAAGTCGAATTGCGTCGCGTTGAACGTGGTCTGCCCTCACTACCTGCACGGCGGGATGACCTCAAGGTAAGGGAACGTGACTTACCTACGTTCGAACCACAAGAAGCTGAGGCGTTCTTCGAACACTTTGAACGGATAGCAACTCTGAAGGAGTGGCCGGAAGGTGATTGGGCTGCTCTGGTCCAGGGCAGGTTGACTGGTGAGGCCCGGGAAGCCTATAACATGCTGGACCTAGAGGAGTGCACTAGTTATGACGCGATTAAGAATGCGGTTCTCCACTCATTCCGGCTGACTCCGGAGATGTACCAGAAGCGGTTCAGAGAGTGTACAAGAGCGTCGGGAAAGACTTACGCCAAGACCGCCAGGGATATGGAACGGAAATTCCTACGATGGTTGAAGGCGGAGGAAGCGGAGTCGGTGGATGATATCAAACGACTGATAGTGATGGAGAAATTCATGTCGGTGCTCCATCCTGAGTTGCGAGTAAGGGTGAGAGAAGCAGGTATTAAGGACCTGAAGGCTGCAGCGGACCGAGCCAACATGCTGGAGGAGGCACTACATATCAGGAGGGAGGGGCCGCCCAGACACTCGCCTTACCCCAGGTCGGGAGGGAACCTTAGGAGTTCAGGAGGAGCGAGGACGGGTGGGGACTCTCCCAAGAGTAGTGTGCCCTATGAAGTAACGCGGTTCAAGAGCTCAAGAGACGCGGGGAGGAAGCCCCAAGCTGTGAGCAGTGGACCTAACTCAGGAGCAAGTGCTGCAGTCCCGGATACGACGACAGAGAGTCCAAGGAGGACCCAGGGGACGTCTGCAAGTGGTACCGCCAGAGTGACTGGCGAGTGGCCGCCCAGGGGAGGCAGCCGATGCTACAACTGTGGCGTGAGAGGACATTATGCCCGCGAGTGTGAGGAGCACCAAAGGAATGTAGGATTAATGTTGGAAGAGGAGAGAGTGTTTGTTCACACCCCATATTATAGTGGACCCAACGTGAATGGTTGGGAAATGAAGTTGGGTGAACATCCCTTCGTTTTCGGGGCCAACGTGAAGTTTGGAAAGTCAGACCCAGTGGAGGTTGCCGTGCTTCGAGATACGGGTGCTGACATAAGTATGGTGACCAGGAGTATTCTCCCCAAGGAATTTAATGATTCACCTGTGGGAGTGGTGAGGATACGCAGTGTGGGGGAGGAATACAGGTTGCCACTTCACGAAGTACAGCTGATTGCCGACTGCGGAGTCGAGAAAGCTATAGTAGCTGTAGCCCCTAAGTTACCCCTAGAGCATGTACAGATGGTGCTGGGTAATGACCTCGGAGGAGGCAGGATACAACCCGATTGGGCCAGGAGTGCCTATGTTGCAAGCAGCTGTACAACCCTGCCAGGTGAGGTATCGGTCGTTCCAGATGGTGGTGAGGAAGCCGACTTCGCCAGGGAAAACGTCGCCAGAGACGACGACAACGAGGGCGAGAGTGCAGAGAGGTCGTCGGAGGTTGTGGAAAACCCCGACGGGGACCTCCGACTAAGCCTGATGATGCGTGTGGAGGAGTGGCGAGGAGCAGCTGTACAAACGCCTGGGGCGGTGAAGAGGCTGCAGACCGCACTCCCTCCATAGAGAAACGTGAATAAAGTAAGCTCAGTGGATGAGCGAACGGCAGTGAGGGGCAGAGTGGAGGAGCCACGACGCAGTGCACCCTATGCCGGCCAGATGAATAGTGGTAGGTGCAAGATGAACCACCGTAGTGAGGTGAGCCACAGGGAGGTGGATGAGCCCAACCACGAACCGAAGAAGACGTCTGCAAGGAAGAGAATCTCATGGAGGAGTGGAGATGTTCGTCGGGAACGAAGGAGCGAGTGGTATAGGAAAGGCAATACGAAGAAAGCAGGGAATAGGTACACCCAGGGTAGGCGCCAGCCTAACCAGAGGGGCATTGGGCCATCGCAAAAGCCTAGTGTGGAAGAGAGGAAGCTGCTGGATGGAGTACAGGTTACAAGTGCCACTGTGAGGAGACAACGCACCTACGGGAGAAGAGGAACCGAGAAGAGAGAAGATTGGCGAAGAGGAGATCATGAGAGGAAACATGGAGTACCTGTAGGACGCAGTGGAAATGCCAGACTATCTCGGAGTGCACGACGCGGTGGAGGCGCTGCATGCACTGAATCTTACAGTGGTAACGAGCTGTGGGAGTACACTTGTAGCCACGGAGAGAGGATTTCTTGTAGGTGTTCAGGGAACACCCATCACACCCGGTACTATGCGAGGTGGAGATACAATGAGGCAAGTGACTGGCAAGGTGGTACGAGCCACGTCACCAACTGGAGGAGTGACACTTCAGGAACGGAGGGAGCAAGAGTATAGATTGCCCTCTTGAGTGCTGCTCTTCCGATATGACTCTTATTTTAAGGGGAGGGGTATGTTACGGTGCCCTCTCCTATTTCTTTCGTTTGCCGGCTTAAAGAGTCATATCAGCTCTCCCTACTGATTCTCTGAGGTTCAGGGAGTCTAATGATATATGTGGCGACCAGACCGGCTGCCAGTTAAAGGAAGGAAGTTATATTATAAGTTGTAAATAAAGGAAAATTGGCGCCCTGTTATAAAATGAAACAGTATCCCCTATGGCAGATATGACCTTTTGGAAGGGACACAAGCCGATCGCGGATTGGCCGACGTATGTCGCGGGCGACCAATCAGGGCCCGCCATGACGTCACCGAGTGCCCCGGGCGGCGCCAACGTCAGAGTTGTTCTGACCTTGGAAGCGACAGGACGTGCCCCGGTCTGCTCTCAAGGATTGGAGGCTCTGCAAGCCTTGTTCAGTGGATTGAGCTGGCCATCGCAGCCCATCATAGTTATTGGAGACCCTGCGCTTCTGGGAAGCAAAAGAGGAACCAAGTTCAGTGAGCAGAGAAGTGCCAAACTTGGAAAATAGTCGGCGACGACGCTGGGCGGCGCCGCTGGCTGGACGTTGAGGTCTGGAAGGTGGGCGGGCAGGGTAGCTGTGACTGGGGTCACATCCACTGAGAATCTTGGAAGGACGAGACTGTGCCTAGGACACGGAGCAACGCCCTGTGGGAGAGGCGAGTGTGGGGAAAAATAGTGATTAGCTCAGCGCCCATCGATGAACCAGGATTGGGGCAGCTGAATCTCAGGGATTGGAACGGCGACGACGCGAAGGCTTCACGACACCTGAGGGCCTGTGGAACGTCCTGGATCGTCAAGGATCGACCCAAGGAAGCGTGGGAACCTCACACCATCGAGGGACAGGCGTCGTGAGCCAGGAATGTAAGGTAGATCATTTTCCCTCCCATTACCCCTTTGTATGAGTAGGCTAGTTAGGCCACAATATTTACTTGTGTATGTGGCAGCAAGACTTTATTACTTTAATAGTAGAATAGGCTGCAAAGCAGCTTGTGTCCAGGAATGTCAGAGAGGACAGTGTGTATGGATGGCAGGACAGTGAAGAAGAGGTGCCGACGTGGTGAAGAGGCCCTCCTGTGAGAGTGTGAGACTCCTGTCTTCCTGCCCAGTTGAAGGAGTGTTGGAGGTCGTGGAAGAAGAGGCTGACGATCTCCAGACTCATTATCCATATTCCATATTCATGTATTACTTGTGATTGTGTGTGTGTGTTCATGTAATTTGCATCAGTAAATCCACACATTTTATTACTGTGTTTGAGTGTGCCTCCATTTATGATATTTCTCTATGAGCATACATTTCTGGCTACAAACAATATATAATACACCCACTGAACTGCATTGCTGGGGTGCAGATATAATAACCCAGCTGGCGACCTTGCTAAGAGGAAGATAGAGAAGACAGGCGGGAAAGGAGTTCCTGCAACCTTTTTTTGTCTGGCAGGCAAGACTCAGGGAGGTTATGGTTATAGGTAAGCCTGAGTCTTCCTTCACTCCCCCACGGGTCTAGGCCGGAACTGTTAACAGCAGTTTCCCCGTGTTTGACTGAAGGGCTTCCAGGGTGAATCAGTGGCACCCCTTTGTGGTGGAAGCAAAGACCTGCGGAGGTGGGCATTGTTGGTCCTCTCTTGTGTGACCAAGGAGACTCCGGTGAATCCAGGGAGTCGGAGGGGCTGAGTATTTGGGCCTTTGAGCCCCTAGCAGCCGAGTGTTAGCAGAGCCCCGGACCGCCCACCCCCATGTGACAATATATATATATATATATATATATATATATATATATATATATATATATATATATATATATATATATATATATATATATATATATATATATATATATATATATATATATATATATATATATATATATATATATATATATATATATATATATGCTTTTCATTCTTTCATTCTAGAGATAATATTTTTTTTTTTTTTGCAGATTCTACACCGCTATGCATAGACTTGGTAGACTGAGAGCGACAGTGCATCAGACACAGACAGCATACCAGAGCGGACGTTACCCATATCCGGCTCGCTCCCCTCCACTCACAGGGAGGGGAAGGGTCGTTCAAGCGCTCACTCAATCCCCCGTTCCTCCCCCAGCCCCATACCTAAATCTATCAGCAGCAGAGGTTCGGCCATCAGCGACAGCTGCAGCAGCAGCAGCAGTGGTGAGAACACTACCGTTAAAAACAGCATCACAGTCCGTGAGAATATCCTTGTCTCAGAAGACAGCTCAGCAGACCTTGACCTTGACTCGTCAGTGTCTGACAATTCTGACTGGTTAGCACCGTCTGGCATAATAGCTGACCGAGCAGTCTTGCCCATTCATCTCGGAGGGGGACTATCACCACCCCCCACCCCTCCTAGTCCTCTCCCATCACCCCCACCAGCGATCTCTCCCTCTCCCCCCACCTGCCCTAGAAATTCCACCTACTGGATCGAATTGATAACTATAATGGCGGGTATGTCCGGCTTTCATTCTCCTTACCAGAGCATGTTAACACCTCCCCAGGGCTCTATCTGAGAACATACAGGGATTTTTTCATTAATGAGATAAGCGCCCTTTTCTCCCCACAACACCCATCACTCCTAATTTACCCAGACATCACTCTAATTTTGCGGAATTTAAATGTACAACAAGACGGGGAGGATAATCTATTGGATCCTATAAATAACGATGGCTTTCCCATACGAGGTGAGGGGCGAAGAATTACTCTTGAGGAAGTAGAAACTCTTATTGATTTTTGGGCTGATGAATTGACCGGGAAAATATCCCAGTACCTGGAAGCGAGGGAGGGGTCCAATGTCTTGGTTGAGCGGCTCACAGGGTTTTACATTAACTGTGGTCAGATTGAACACCCGATAAGATTAGGCTCGCATGTAGACTATCCTGAAGGCTTGCGTGGAAAAAAATTGGTTTTCAATCTAGAGAGAGAGGCTGATATTTGCCTTATGCAGTGTGTTGCAGCTTATAAATGTTTAGCTAAGGGGATGCACCTAGATAATATTCGTAAACGGTGTGGAGAAGCGAGATGGTGTCTCAGTCACATTAATTGGCCAGCAGATGTCAATTCTGCAGTAACGTGTGAGGATATTCACAAGGTAGAGAAAATGAATAAAGTCAGTATATTCATCTATTCACTAGAAAGAGATGAAAATGCTAGACGACAACGACACTACATTACACTAGCTAGGAAGAGAAGAGGAGGATATACAGATGTCATACCATTGCTGATGTTGGAAGCTCAACACTTAGTATTAATTAAGGATTTTAACCAATATGTACGTAATATGTGAGGTCATGGAGATCTAATCCCAAGTCGTCACAGCTTTTGTCATTGTTGTATGATATCACTCCCAGCAGATCGCATGCAGAGTCATGAAAGTACATGCAAAGTACATCAGACTCAAATTTTACCCGCCAGAGAGGAAGATTACTTTCCGTAACTACGGACGGGGATATGGTCCTAGTCACATGTGCTTTTATGACTTTGAGTGCATGTTAGACCGCTCGAACCCTAAGGGAATGATAGAATCACGTCACAACGCAGTAGCGTATGCGTACATTATCATTGACAGACAGATGAATATTGTTAAGAAAGACACTTATTTGGGTAAAGATGCGGTCAATCACTTTGTAACCACGCTAAAAGTGTCATGGGCTAGAATCAAGAAGGGGTTAGTATCCTATGAACTTCACATGTCACAGCAACAACAGGCAATATTTGAGACAAAAACTGCCTGTGAACTCTGTGACGAACCTTTCAACGGAGAAGATGTAATCAAAGTCCGTCATCACGACCACACAGTAAGATTCCACAATTATCAAGCAGCTTACTGTGATAGATGTAATTTGCAGTGTATAAATTCATACAAGTTCCTATTCACTTTTTCCCACAACGCTTCCTATGATTTAGGAGTGATCCTAAACGAGATGAAAGATAGACCAGGAAGTGAAATAGATATATTAGCCAAGGATGGATTTAAATTTATGAAAGTTGATGTGAACAACTTAAGATTTTTGGATAGTTTAGCCCTTCTCAACGGCTCGCTAGGAAGAATAGCCAAGGATCATATTGATAGTGGGAAACTTACCACATTCACTTTGGCTATGTTAAAAGGTGTAAATAAAGCAGCCATCCCAAAACTTCTCAAGGGTAAACAATCATTCTGCTATGATTATTTATCCTCTATGACTGTGTTAGATGAACCACACCTTCCTTCTCACGATAAGTCTTACAATACACTAAAAGACGAAGAGTTGCCAGAAAAAGATTATAAACAAGCCTTAGAAATTTTTGATTTGGCTAAATGTCGCAACATAGGGGAGTATCTGCTCCTTTACCTCAAAGTGGACACAGGTTTGCTAGCTTATGTGTTCACAGTCTGGCGAGATACCATGCTTGCTCTCTACAAATTAGACATTTCCCACTACATTTCTTTACCCTCATTTGCCTGGGATGCATTCTTGCTTAAATCGAAAGTTGAACTTGATGTTGTGTCAGACCCATTGTTATATGGTTTACTTCGTCGGAATCTCCGAGGTGGGTTCACCAGTGTGACGAGACAGTACACGAATGTGGAGAATCAGCACACAGGCTTAGATCTAGGGGAAGATAGTAGCTACATCATTTACTTAGATTTAAATAGTCTTTATGGGGCGTGTATGACTGAACTGCTCCCTCGTGGCGGGATTCGGAAACTGACACACAATGAGCGTGACGTGCTGCTAGAGCAAGGATTGGAGAATATCCCATGTGATGGGTCCAAGGGATATTGGGTGTTGTGTGATACACTGCAGGTCCGACCGGAGGTAGCTAGGTATACAGATGAATTGCCCCTAGTTCTTTCACATACTTGCATTACCGAGGATCATATTTCACCCGACAGTAAGAATATTCTTACAGAAGAAAGTCGCGGTCTGCCTAAAAACAACACTAAATTAATTGCTTCGCAACTTCCTCAAAAAGATTACCTCGTTAGTCTGGACTTGTTACAGTTACTCATACGCATTGGATTAGAAAGTTCATGACATCTACGAATTCGAGCAGGAGAGCTACCTTAAAGACTTCATTGAAACCAATGTTCGTGAACGTGCCAGTACCAAATGCGCGATAAAAAAAAGGCTTTCAAACTCGTATCAAACTCTATATATGGAAAGAGTCTCACAGATGTATCTAAATATGGGAACAAACACTATTTGGTCACAGATCGTAGACATTTCCTGAAACATGCTCGAAACCCGTTCTTCAAGCGGAGTCTTTTGTTAAGTAAGGATCGTGTCATATGTACTATCAAGCAGAAGTCTCTCCTAGTCAACACTCCTACGTATCTGGGTTATCATATACTTCAAATTGTTAGGCGTCTCTATGAGTTCTGGTATGATGTTGTCAAACCCGTGTATGGCGATAAAGCGAGTCTGTTATATACAGACACAGACTCTTTCATCATTAAACTGGACTGTTAGGATGTGTTTGAAGAGTTGAATAAGTCTCCTCTCTTCGACTGTATGGATTTTAGTAATTTTAATGTCACACATCCATCCTACTCTAAAGCGCGAGAAGGTGAACTAGGATTGCTCAATTCTGAAATAGGCTCTAAGATTATTAACCAGTTAATTGCTCTCAGACCTAAAACATATTCGTTCACCACGCATGATGGGGAGCACACTTGTAAGTGTAAGGGTGTGCCATACCACCTGCAAGAGAAACTCTCACACGACTCGTTTCAGCACACTCTTGAAACAAACACTTCAATTAGGTTTGTGTCGAGATCTATACGTAACGTGCAAGGAAAGATTTGTACATGTCGCAGTACATGCAGAGGATTGTCACCATTTGACGATAAACGCTACATTTTAGGCCCCACACAGTCCTTAGCGTATGGTCATCCTGATATTCCCAATAACAATGATGATGAGATAGATGTAGAAGTGGGAGAGGAAGAGATGGAAGAAGTGTTTATGGAGGAGGAAGAGGAAGTAGAGCAACCACAGAGACTCTACTCAATATTCTGCCTCTGGAGCAAACGCGATGCTACAGCTCAGAAACTATTCAACCCTCACTAAATTTTATGTTGTACAATTTAGTTAGTATTAAAATCGATGATCCATATGACTAGAACTATTTATACTAAATGAATAGGATGTTTAATATTATTGTTTGTGAACTGTAAGAACTATGATTAGTTTAAAAAAAAATTGTTGCTGTACATAAAAATATGTGAATAAACACCTGTAAATGACTATGTTTGTATAAATACCACCTCATTTCCTTAGTTTTTAGCAGTCTTAACGAAGCATTAATCATGGACAGTTCCTATGATATAATCCATGAGGAACATCTAGATATTTTCAGAGAACCATCTCGTGTTATTATTGCTGGTTATTCAAACAGCGGAAGATCCTACTTGTGCAGTAAACTTGTAAGGAAGTATCAGCACAAGTTCTCCTCAATAATTATATGCGGAGGAGGTTACTCTGAATTACGATCAGATCCACAAATTAAAAGGAAGCTGATCGAGCATTCAACCATTAATGATCCTGTGAAAGAGCGAGTTGTTAATGACTCACATATCTTAGTAATCTATGATGACCTTTTTACAGAGTCTGCGAATTCAAAACTCGTATCAGACGTGTTTACTAGGGGCCGACATTTCATGATTTCCGTCATATTGTTTACTCAAAATATATTTTTCCCTGGTAAATAATCAAGGAATATTAGTTTAAATGCTTCTTATTTCATATTGGTTAAATCAAGAGACCTGTCACAAATTGAAACACTCGGACGTCAAATATTTGGGAAACAGGATTCAAAGAAATTTGTAGAGTTATATAAGAAAGTTATTAGCCAACCCTACGGCTATATGCTAGTAGATCTGGGCTCGAACACTCCCTCTACTATAACATTACGCGGTAATATTGTTCACGAACCGCCCTATGAGATAGTTTACCAATGGTGAGCAAGAAAGATGTACTGGAACAAGTATAAAATGACCCATCATCTAGCGGTGGGCTTGGAGGAATACAGAGTTTGTATAAGGCCGCCAAATTAATTAACTCTAGTATAACTCTAGCCGATATAAAGGACTATCTGAAAAGCTCTGACTCCTATACGTTGCATTATTTACAACCACATAAATTCCCTCGGCGTCGGGTGTTAAGCCCTAAACCACGACTATTTCAAGCTATAGACTTGGCCGAGATGAGTTTATTGGACAAACATAATGACGGAGTGAAATATTTACTCGTATGTGTAGATATTTTCTCCAGATACGCTCAAGTAGTACCCTTATGCAGCAAGGACGGGAAAAGTACCAGTAAAGCTCTGGCTTTAATTGGAGATTCACCTCATTCTCAGGGAGTGCGCAAAAATAATTCTGATCGAGCTGGCGAATTTTATAACGCCACTATGAAAAAAATGCTGGCAGCAAAGAAAGTACAGTTATATAGTGTATTTTCTCAGGAGACTAAAGCTTCAATCGCTGAGCGGTTCATACGTACTTTAAAAGGTAAACTTTACAAGTTTATGACGGCGCACAACACTTTAAAATACATGCAGAATCTACCAGATATTGTGAAAACATATAATTTAACCCCACACAGAGGATTGAGGGGGAAGACACCCACGGAGGTGCACGCTCTATCCTCGCCCAGCGAACACGCCAAACAATTTGATTTAATGTATAAAAGCCCGAGCAAATCAAAGAGAACTATCATTCCTCGATTGAGTGTTGGCGATACAGTACGCATCACTCTATCTGATCGCATTTCCAAGTTTAAGAAAGGGTTTAAGCAGCAGAACACCCTAGAGATATTTACAGTTACACGTATTGATCGAAGACAACACATCCCTTTATACTTTCTAAAAGGTCTGAATGGGGAAGAAATTGATGGTGGCTTCTATAAACAAGAATTAACATCCACACATTTGCCTCAAACCTTTAATATTGAAAAGGTAGTGGGGCAACGTAGAGTCTCTGGCAAGCTTCAGTATAAAGTTAGGTACGCAGGTTATGACCGATCATTCGATAAATGGATTGATGCTGCTGAGATATTACATTTATAATGAAGAAGCCCTTAGTTTATAAATACAAGGAATTGATCCAGCTATTATCAAAACTTCAGTATTCCTCGAGAAAACAGTTGATTAAAAAATTGAAGAAACCTCATATAAATTGTTTATCAGAAATTTTTAATTACTTTTTAAAAAAAAATTGCCCGTGCCTGACAAGGTCGTTAAAAAGTTGAAAAAATATAAATTGCTTATTCGGTCACTAGCCTGTAAGAAACCTTCTGTGTCAACTAAGAAACGGATATTAACCAGCAAACGAGGAGGCAGTATTTTATCCATTATTTTGCCGATTGCAGCTAGTTTAATTACACGGTTGTTCAGTAAGTAAAGTAAAAATGAAAGCCTTTTATCTCGTACCGCGTAAAATAGTGGACAAACGGAAAGCTGCACACAGCCCTGCTTACCCCACTGTGAAAGATGCTGCTCAACATCTTGCTGTCAAACCTCCCCCTCCTCAGTTGCATACCAACCCTTCCATAAAATATTTAATAGATTTGAAGTTGAAAGTGCAAGATCATGAATATGCAAGATCCTTCCTAAACCATTATGATGCTACTGGAATCGTTCGATCGGATCTGAATAGAAATGTATTGGCTCCAGTATCTGGCATACATATAATTAACGACATTATACATAAAATGACTGTGCTTAAATCTGTTTTTTTACCGGATAAACTACCCATTGCTCAACTGTTTTTCACACTAACTTCTACACCACGAGATTTATTCCGTAATACTACGGCAAGCAGTCAAGTGTATGAGGCTCCATCTGTTAAGAAAAAGGCAACTGCAAAGATTGATCCTCACAGTAAAAGGAATGCTTCCTGGATCGTATATTAACAGGTGAGTGTATATAAATGTGTATGTAATGTGTAACTAGCTTTACTTGGCAAAAAGCAGTCTAAAGAGATAGAGCGATGGACACTCACGTGATATACGCCACCAGCGTATCAGATACGCATTTATTCCCAAATAACATCCCTGCATCGTTCCAAAATCGATTGTTTAACCAGCTAGAATTAGATCCCAGGAGGAGCTATGAAATGTGTCTGCAAAAATTACTCCTCCCAACTTCCCATTACGTTATTTAGTGTGATAATCCTGAGGCGTATATACGTGTAGGCGTTACATATGAGAAAGTGGGCGAGGGGAGATATCTGCATTGAAAGCATTTATTATCATTTGATGTTTTAGCCGGAACTATAAAAGAAATTAATACCACGATTAATACAGAAATAGAGGCCATATTTTCAAGTAATGCTAAACTGAGTTTTTTAGGAAAGTCATTAAAACAATTTTCAGCTAAATACGGAACACATTTTATTAAATATGATTCTTCCTCCAATCGAAACAAGTTCACTACTGTGATTAGTGAGGAGAATATTAGCTCGGCAACAGGACATAAAAACATCAGTAGAGTCACATTGTCATTTGGGACAGCTTTTGGGAAAGTGGTGGGCTTAGTTCCAGAAACTGAATATGACATATTCGCAAAACGTCAGTACGCCTCGAGTGTAGTTAACACATGTCTATTCCCGCCAATGCCTAGAGGAGGTGTTGATATTCTGTGTTTTTATTGTGATAAAATCTCTTCTACTAGATATGGGAACCAGTCTGTAAATATTTTGGATGTAATCTCCCTAAATGGAAGTGATAACAGCAACAATAAAAAACTATATGTGCGTCTTAACACCAACATGATAGACAGCGTCAGCATCACTATTAGGGATCAAGATGGTAACCCAATACATTTTGATGAACGTGGGTGCACCATAGCAGTGTTGCATGTACGCCCCGTTGCAGGAGGTATATAACACCAACGCTTTCCCGCCACTCCTCATTCGTCTGAAACAAGCGGAGAAATGCGTGTCCACTTTATTCCCCCCTCTGTTGAGGAAATATACATTCTGTTAACCCCTCCTAGAGGTGGGGGGACTGATGATATACGGATTTTCAACAGCAGTAGGCGTTATATGCGTGGAGGGGAAATATTTTCCTTTTTAAGCGGAATAGCGCGTCGAGCAGCGCCCTTTATCATGAGAACACTGGTTCCGGCTGCGCTTAGCTTGGGGCAGAGCGTACAAGACGACATTAATAATGACAAACAAACTTTCAAACAATCTCTTAAGAAACGCGGAGTTGAAACATTGAAAGGAGTGGGGAAGCAAATGATAGGCGGAAGAGTGCAGAAAAAGAATAAACAAACAAACAAAAAATTAGTAAACATCAAACGTTTTACTAAAGCGAAATATAATGATGTGCTGTCATAACTTCTTCTCACTCGGTTGGTGTTGTCTAAAGCGCGAACATGGCCGGATATAACGCTCTGGGCCTCCAGGTGCCATTAGAACACTATACAGCTGCTGTTAGTGAAGCCTTTCCTAAAGTATTTTCCCCTCGATTGGTAGAATCAACAATTGCCAGCAGACAAACGGTTGATGTATTACCTGTGAATTCTGGGGTCAATAATAAGTTTACAGACACCTATCTGGAATTCATCATCAAGGGAGTGAATGGTCAACTGGTGGATTTATCATCTATAGCTTTGGAGTTGTCTATTGATCTAACCGAAGAAGATGGAACAACGCCTTTAGGAGATGCTAAAAACGTTTCGTTGGTGAATGGATTATCTCAAACTCTATTCAAATCCTCTATTGTGTATTTAAACGAAACAGTAGTTGAAACCAGCTCATTATTCTCATTCTGGTGGTACGTAAAGTTATTATCTACGATTTCTGGGTGTAAGGCCAACCGCTATGATAAACTGTCACAGTTTTTTAACCGTGTCGATCCTGGTAAAATTGAAGCTGGTTATTTCACTAACGCCTCGGCTGGGGAAAAGCAACGGATGACTGATATGAAAACGAGTGGCGTGAATACTTGTTTTAAACTAATGTTGGATGTCACATCAGTTAGTGAATACGTTTTGGATAATGTGGACATCCGGGTGCGGCTCGAACTTCAACCTGATAAATGGCTTATACTCAACGATAATGAACACGCTAAATTTAAATACAATATCAAGTCTACACGTCTATGGGTGGATCGGGTATTGCCATACCCTGATGGATTAGTAGTCGTTAATAAAGCCATGGTGCAGAACAACTCTCCTATTACGTATACTTTTAATAAAACTTTATACAAAACGTATATATTGGGCACAGGTCAGCGCTCGATAACAATGGACCAACTGTGGGGGACTGTTATACCAGAACATTTATATATGATCATCCTTGATATGGAGGCAGTGTCTGGTGCATATAATCGCAACCCGCTTTATTTGTAAAACTGTGAGCTTAGTAAAGTATTAATATCGCAGAATAGCACTAATATTGTCAATATTGGGTGCGACTTCCCTCATAACTGTGCAAAGTTGTATTACACAGCATTACAAGCCTTAGGCTTCGATAAAGACAATATATTGTCTTATGATACATATGTGAATGGTAGAACCATACTGGCCTTTAATTTACAACCTGAGGATATAGATGACACCATCCCGATTGAAAAAAGTGGTAATCTGCGGATTGCTTTGGAATTTAAACGCGGTGTGGCTAGAAATAAAGTAATTCTAGTTTACGGGTCTACAACAGGTGTGATCAGCATTAACGCGGATCGTCGCGTTATTTGCGATACGCGAGGATAAATATTAATATGAATTGTTTGGAAATAAATGAGGCTATCAGAAGTAATTTAGGTGATAAGGTAAACTATCTAGGATGTTTCCTAGCTGATGATGTAAGGAAAATACTGACAAAAATATATAAAAAAAGACCTGTGGTGTTCATAATCAACACTCTGGAGTCTGATTCTCGTAATAAAATGGGGCATTGGATAACATTCTATGTAAATAAGGATGAAGGTAGAAGCAAGATAGTTATACTAGACAGCTATGCCAATCCTGCAATAGGATCTTATTCAAGATATTTCGAAGAGTTTATGTCTTACTTCCAAGACTATACCCTATATATTATGAAGAAAAGGATTCAATCCTTGAATAGTTACTTCTGTGGGAATTACGCCGTTTATTTTGCATATCATTTTTGCAGACTAGGCTTAGAGGCCGCTCTGCTTCACTTTGATGAAGCATTTAAATATGGTCAATTTTCCAAGAATGATGAAAAAGTGTTGAAATTCAATTATGCTCAGATGAAAATGCCTGTGTGTAAGCAAACATTTTGCTTAAACGGTACTGATGCTGAGTGTGAAACGTTGTGTGACGAAGTTGGCTAGGATGATAGTGCGGTAAGTAATACTTTATGTTAGGATTGAATGATGAACATAATAATGTCTGTATTTATTTTTACAACATTGTCAACAAAAAACTTATAACCTTTTTCCCCTTTCTACAGATTGGCTGGTTGACTAGCGTGCTGGGAAGGTTCAAAGTAGTGGATGAATGACTCCCAATCTGTCTGTCTACTACCTAAACCCTTTCTACAGATTGAATGATTGACTAGGATGACAAGAAGCTTCGATGGACTGGACGAATTCCTCTCCCATCTACCTGCTGGCTAAAGCATCAAGAAGTCTTATTATTTTTATTATTATTATTATTATTATTATTATTATTATCGTTGTAAATTGCTTAAGTGTTTAATAAGAGAAATAAATTTATATAAAGTGTTTACTTTTCCCTCGTTTATTGCATATATTCTTTCATTCATTAGCGAGAAAACGCAAACATTCTGGCTGAGGTGTGTGGTATGTCTTAACTCTCAAAGCAGACCTCCAGACCCATGATAGATGCGACTTGTCCCTGATGAGGGGAAGTGGGTTGGGAGGGGAGATATTTACCACACCTGCGCTAGAAAGGGAAACGATCCCGGTCAAATGAGAAATGATTGATGTTTGGCAGGTGAGGGCCAGCTGGCGGAAGTAAGAACAACGCCCCTCCTTAATGAATCTGCAGTGGTGGGAGAGGTCTGTTGGGGTGAACATCTCCCAGAACTCTCTGAAGACATTGAAAAACGATTGAGGCTAATGGACCAAATAGTTAAAATAATGACTCCACCTGTCCCCTCTTAAGAGTCTGCTCCCTCCCCTCCACAACATAACCTACATATTCCTATACTCATCTTAAGACTATGATCTCCTTCACTCAACATTCTCCTATCTATCAACACACACACAGGTATAAATCTACAACACATACTCATACATATTCATCTTCTCTTCTCCTCCTCTCTACATGTCCACATACCAACCACATAGCTTCCATCCCCTACCCAACATGTCACTCTCTCAAGTGACGCCTGGCCGGACGCCACACGTCAAAACATCCGGGGAAGCACAGAAACCTTCAGATGATGTACACATGCCCACATACTTATCCTCCCCTCCCCTCATACCAACATGATCCACAACATCCCTTACATTTTACCCCTGTGACCCACAACCTCCCCCCCTGACGCAACCCGTCCCATTCTACAGACTCCCACACCACTTTTGACTATGACCGAGTTCGATCCTCGAGGTTCTCCTCTGGTTTGGGACGGTCCTAGTCACATATTTCACTACTTAATGTATGTGGGGGAGTGTGTGCAGTGGCAGTACTGTATGTGGGTGAGAGTGTGTAATAGTAGTACTGTATGTGGGGGAGTGTGTGTAGTGGCAGTACTGTGTGTGGGAAGTGTGTGTGTAGTGGTCTTACTGTATGTAGGGGAGTGTTTGTAGTGGTAGTACTGTGTGTGGGGGAGAGTGTGCAGTGGTAGTACTGTGTGTAAGGGAGAGTGTGTAGTGGTAGTACTGTGTGTGGGGGAGAGCGTGTTCTGGTCTTACTGTATGTGCTGGAGAGTGTGTAGTGGTAGTACTGTGTTTGGGGGAGAGCCTGTAGTGGTAGAACTGTGTGTGGGGAAGTGTGTGTAGTGGTAGTACTGTGTGTGGCGGTGAGTGTGTAGTGGTAGTACTGTGTGTGGGGGAGAGTGTGTAGTGGTAGTACTGTGTGTGCGGGAGAGTGTGAAGTGGTAGTTTTGTGTGCGGGGGAGTGTGAGTAGTGGTAGTACTATGGATGGGGGGGAGTGTGTGCAGTGGTGGTACTGGGTGTGGGAGAGAGTGTGTAGTGGTAGTACTGTGTGTGGGGAAGTGTGTGTAGTGGTAGTACTCTGTGGGGGAGTGTTTGAAGTGGTAGTACTGTGTGTTGGGAGAGTGTGTAGTGGTAGTACAGGGTGGGGGAGAGTGTATAGTGGTAGTACTGTGTTTGGGGGAGAGAGTGTAGTGGTAGTACTGTGTATGTGGGGGAGTGTGTGTGTAATGGTAGTACTCTGTGGGGGAGTGTTTGTAGTGGTAGTACTGTGTGTTGGAAGAGTGTGTAGTGGTATTACTATGTGTTAGGGAGAGTGTGTATTGGTAGTACTATGTGTTAGGGAGAGTGTGTAGTGATAGTACTGTGTGTGGGGGAGTGTGTGTAGTGGTCGTACTGTCTGTGGAGGGAGTGTGTGTAGTGGTAGTACTGTGTGTAGGGGGAGAGTGTGTAGTGGAAGTACTGTGTGTGGCGGAGTGTTTGTAGTGGTAGTACTGTGTGTTGGAAGAATGTGTAGTGGTATTACTATGTGTTAGGGAGAGTGTGTAGTGGTAGTACTGGAGAGTGCGTAATTGTAGTACTGTGTGGGGGGAGTGTGTGTAGTGGTAGTACTGTGTGTGGGGGAGTGTGTGTAGTGGTAGTACTGTGTGTCGGGGAGTGTGTGTAGTGGTAGTGCTGTGTGTGAGGGAGAGTGTGTAGTGGTCGTACTGTCTGTGGAGGGAGTGTGTGTAGTGGTAGTACTATGTGTGGGGGAGAGTGTGTAGTGGTAGTACTGTGTGTGGAGGAGAGTGTGTAGTGGTAGTATTGTGTGTGACTTAGAATGTGTAGTGGTCGTACTGTGTGTGGAGGGAGTGTGTGTAGTGGTAGTACTGTGTGTGGAGGAGAGTGTGTAGTGGTAGTACTGTTTGTGGGGGAGTGTGTTTAGTTGGAGTACTGTGTGTGGGGGAGAGCGTGTAGTGGTAGTACGGTGTGTGGAGGATGAGTGTGTAGTGGTTGTACTGTGTGTGGGGGAGAGTATGTTGTAGTAGTACTGTGTGCAGGGGAGTGTGTGTACTGATAGTACAGTGTGTGGGGTAGAGTGTGTAGTGGTAGTACTGTGAAATTACCAAAGTGTAATTACCTAAGTGTAGTTACAGGATGAGAGGTACGCTCGTGGTGTCCAGTCTTCCCAGGACTCTTTGTCATATAACGCTTTGAAACTACTGACGGTCTTGGCCTCCACCACCTTCTCACCTAACTTGTTCCAACCGTCTACCACTCTGTTTGCGAAATGGAATTTTCTTATATTTTTTCGGCATCTTTGTTTAGGTAGTTTAAATCTATGACCTCTTGTTCTTAAAGTTCCAGGTCTCAGGAAATCTTCCCTATCGATTTTATCAATTCCTGTAGCTATTTTGTATGTAGTGATCATATCACCTCTTTTTCTTCTGTCTTCTAGTTTTGGCATATTTAATGCATCTAACCTCTCCTCATAGCTCTTGCCCTTCAGTTCTGGGAGCCACTTAGTAGCATGTCTTTGCATCTTTTCCATCCAGTTTGTTGATGTGCTTCTTAAGATATGGGCACCACACAACCGCTGCATATTCTAGCTTTCGCCTGACAAAAGTCGTGAACATTTTCCTTAGTATATCGCCATCCATGTATTTCAAAGCAATTCTGAAGTAAGAAATCGTGGCATAGGCTCCTCGCACAATATTCTTTATGTGGTCCTCAGGTGATCTCTATCTAGAACCACCCCAAGATCTCTATCTTTATCAGAATTTTTTGAAGGTTTGTCACATAATATATAGGTTGTATGGGGTCTATGTTCTCCTATTGCACATTCCATACATGGCATTTATTAACATTAAATTCCATTTGCCATGGAATTTAATTTTAATAAATGCCATGGGAGGGAGGGAGAGTGTGTATTGGTCGAACTGTATGTTGGGGAGAGTGTGTGTATCAGTAGTAATGTGTGTGGGGGGAGTGTTTGTTGTTGTAGTACTGTGTATTGGGGAGAGTGTGCAGTGGTAGTACTGTGCGGGGGAAGAGTGTGTAGTGGTAGTACTGTGTGTTGGGAAGACTTTGTAGTGGTCGTATTGTGTGTGGAGGGAGTGTGTGTAATGGTAGTACTGTGTGTGAGGGAGAGTGTGTAGCGGTACTACTGTGTGTGGGGAAGAGTGTGTAGTGGTAGTACTGTGTGTCGGGGAGTGTGTGAAGTGGTCGTATTAAATGTGGGGGAACAGTGTGTAGTGGTCGCACTACATGTTTAGAAGAGTGTGTAGTGTTAGTAATGTGTGTGGGGGGGAAACTCTGTAGTGGTAGTACTGTGTTTGGGGGAGTGTTTGTAGTGGTAGTACTCTGCGGGGGAGTGTTTGTAGTGGTAGTACTCTGCGGGGGAGTGTTTGTAGTGGTAGTACTCTGCGGGGGAGTGTTTGTAGTGGTAGTGAGGGAACAGTGTGTAGAGGTAGTACTGTATGTTGGGGAGAGTGTGTAGTGGTCGTACTATATGTTGGGAAGAGTGTGTAGTGGTAGTACTGTGTGTGGGGGAGAGTGTGTTGTGGTAGTGCTGTGTGTGGGGGAGAGTGTGTTGTGGTAGTACTGTGTGAGGGGGAGTGTGTGTAGTGGTAGTACTGTGTGTGGGGGAGAGTGTGTTGTGGTAGTACTGTGTGGGGGAGAGTGTGTAGTGGTAGTGCTGTGTGTGGGGGAGAGTGTGTAGTGTTAGTACTGAGTGTGGGGAGAGTGTGTGTAATGTTAGTACTGAGTGTGGGGAGAGAGCGTGTAGTGGTAGTACTGTGTAGGGGAGAGTGTATAGTGGTAGTACTGTGTTTGTGGGAGAGTGTGTAGTGGTAGTACTCATGTGCGGGAGTGTTTGTAGTGGTCCACAATCCCCCCACACAGTACTACCACTGCACACTTTCCCCAACATACACTTCGACCACTACAAATTCTCCCCCACACACAGTACAACCACTACACACACTCCCCCTTACACAGTACTACCACAACACACTCTCCCCCACACACAGTACTACCACTACACACACTCCCCCTCACACAGTACTACCATTACGCACTCTCCCCCACACACAGTACTACCATTACACACTCTCACCAACATACATTAAGACCACTACACACACTCCCCCACACACAGTACTGCCACTACACACACTCCCCCATATACAGTACTATCATTAAACACTCTCCCCCACACTCAGTACTACCACTACAGACTCTATCTTACACACTATACTACCACTACACACACTCTCGCCCACACATTACGACCACTACACACTCTCCCAAACACACAGTACGACCACTACACACTCTCCCCAACATACAGTACTACCACTTCACACTCTCCCCCCACATACAGTACTTTCACTACACACTCTCCCCCCACACAGTACGTCCACTACACACGCTCCATCCACACAGTACAACCACTACACACTCTTCCCCAACACACTGAACTACAATTACACACTCTCCACCGAACACAGTACTACCACTACAAACTCTCCCCCACACACAGTAGTACCAATACGCACTCTCCCCCACACACAGTACTACCACTACACACACTCCCTTCACACACAGTACGACCACTACACACTCTCCCTCACACACAGTACTACCACTACACACTCTTCCCCCACACACAGTACTACCACTACACACACTCCCCCACACACAGTACTACCACAACACACTCTCCCCCACACACAGCACTACCACTACACACTCTCCCCCACACAGTACTACCTCTACACACTCTCCCCCCCACACACAGTACTACCACAACACACTCTCCCCCACACACAGCACTACCACTACACACTCTCCCCCACACAGTACTACCTCTACACACTCTCCCCCACACACACAGTACTACCACTACACAAACTCCCCCACATACAGTACTACCACTACACACTCTCTCCCACTCACAGTACTGCCACTACACACACTCCCCTATATTCAGTACTGGTTGATGCCTGGTTGATGGGGTTCTGGGAGTTCTTCTACTCCCCAAGCCCGGCCCGAGGCCAGGCTTGACTTGTGAGAGTTTGGTCCACCAGGCTGTTGCTTGGAGCGGCCCGCAGGCCCACATACCCACCAGAGCCCGGTTGGTCCGGCACTCCTTGGAGGAATAAATCTAGTTTCCTCTTGAAAATGTCTACTGTGGTTCCGGCAATATTTCTTATGCTTGCTGGGAGGACGTTGAACAACCGCGGACCTCTGACGTTTATACAGTGTTCTCTGATTGTGCCTATGGCACCTCTGCTCTTCACTGGTTCTATTCTACAGTTTCTTCCATATCGTTCACTCCAGTACGTTGTTATTTTACTGTGTAGATTTGGTACCTGGCCCTCCAGTATCTTCCAGGTGTATATTATTTGATATCTCTCTCTTCTTCTTTCTAGTGAGTACATTTGGAGGGCTTTGAGACGATCCCAATAATTTAGGTTCTTTATTGCGTCTATGCGTGCCGTAAATGTTCTCTGTATTCCCTCTATTTCAGCAATCTCTCCTGCTCTGAAGGGGGAAGTGAGTACTGAGCAGTACTCAAGACGGGACAACGCAAGTGACTTGAAGAGTACAACCATTGTGATGGGATCCCTGGATTTGAAAGTTCTCGTAATCCATCCTATCATTTTTCTGGCTGTCGCAATATTTGCTTGGTTATGCTCCTTAAACGTTAGGTCGTCAGACATTATTATTCCCAAATCCTTTACATGCTGTTTTCCTACTATGGGTACATTTGATTGTGTTTTGTACTCTGTATTATGTTTAAGGTCCTCATTTTTACCGTACCTGAGTACCTGGAATTTATCACTGTTAAACATCATGTTATTGTCTGATGCCCAGTCGTAAACTTTATTAATATCAGCTTGAAGTTTTTCAATGTCCTCAGCCGAAGTAATTTTCATACTGATTTTTGTGTCATCTGCAAAGGATGATACGAAGCTGTGACTTGTATTTTTGTCTATATCTGATATGAGAATAAGGAAAAGCAGCGGTGCAAGGACTGTACCCTGAGGTACTGAGCTTTTCACTGCACTTGGACTAGATTTTATATGGTTGACAGTTACTCGCTGAGTCCTGTTTGACAGAAAACTGAGTATCCAGCGTCCTACTTTACCGGTTATTCCCATTGACTTCATTTTGTGTGCTATCACGCCATGGTCACATTTATCGAAAGCCTTTGCGAAGTCCGTGTATATCACATCAGCATTCTGTTTCTCTTCTAATGCCTCAGTGACTTTGTCGTAGTGCTCAAGTAGCTGTGAGAGGCACGATCTTCCCGCTCGAAATCCATGTTGGCCTGGGTTGTGAAGGTCATTGGTCTCCATGAAATTGGTGACCTGACTCCTAATCACTCTCTCAAATACTTTTATGATGTGCGATGTTAGTGCAACTGGTCTATAATTTTTTGCCAATGCTTTGCTCCCTCCCTTGTGTAGAGGGGCTATGTCTGCTACTTTAAGTGCATCTGGTATCTCCCCCGTGTCCAAGCTCTTCCTCCACACTATACTGAGTGCCTGTGCTACCGGCACTTTGCATTTCTTTATAAATATTGAATTCCATGAGTCTGGACCTGGGGCCGAGTGCATGGGCATGTTTTCAATTTCTTTTTCAAAATTTAGTGCGCTCGTGTTTATATCAGTTATATTTACAGGAGTTTGAATATCCCGCATAAAGAAATTGTCTGGATCTTCCACCTTCATGTTGTTTATTAGAGTGCTAAACATGTCCTCATACTGCTTTTTTAGGATTTCACTAATTTCTTTGTCATCCTCCGTGTATGAACCTTCACTTGTACGAATAGGTCCAATACTGGCAGTGGTTTTTGCTTTTGATTTCGCATATGAGAAGAAATATTTTGGATTTTTCTTTATTTCCTGAATTGCTTTCTGTTCTAACTGCTTTTCTTCAGTTTCATATGAGTGTTTCAATTTCCGCTCGATTTCTTCAATCTCCCTATTTAAATTATTCCTTCTTTGACGGGAAATTCGTGTCTGCATAAGCAGTTCCGTTATTTTTTTCCTGCGTTTATAGTGTCGTCTGCGTTCTCTTTCTACGTTAGATCTCTTTCTGGCTTTCCTCAAAGGAACATGTTTCAGACAGACTTGATACGCTTCTGAAGTCAGTTTTTCTATTCCTTCTGTAGGACTTGTATTATTTAGAACAGTTCCCCATGGAATGTTTGTAAATTCCCTGTTTATTATCTCCCAGTCTATCCTTTTATTATTAAAATTGAATTTACTGTATAGCCCTTCTCGCTTTATCAACGTTTTAGGTCTATTCTGAGTATTGATGGTCGTTTGCACTTCAATGAGTTTGTGATCTGAGTATGTGGTATCTGATATCGTAATGTCTCTGATAATGTCTTCATTGTTCGTAAAGACCAGATCTAGAATATTTTCATTTCTCGTTGGCTCCGATATCTGCTGATTGAGTGAAAATTTGTCACAGAATCTAAGTAGTTCTCTAATCTGTGGTTGGTTAGGTCCTGATAGATTTCCTGGTATAATATTATTGTTTGCTATTTTCCACCTGAGACTAGGCAAGTTGAAGTCACCTAGGAAGATAATATCATGTATCGGGTTCTCCAAATTATCAAGGCTATTCTCTATTTTGCTTATCTGTTCTGTGAATTCCTCAGCCGTTGCATCTGGCGGTTTGTATATTAGTATAATCACTATATTTATTTTCTCTATTTTTAATCCCAGTACCTCTACCACCTCATTTGTAACGTTTAGGAGCTCCGAGCATACAAGGTCTTCCCTAATATACAGACCCACTCCTCCATGTGACCTAATTATCCTATCACACCTGTATAGGTTATATCCTGGAATCCAGATCTCACTGTCTAACAATTCCCCTGCATGGGTTTCTGTGAAAGCTCCAAATACTGCATTTGACTCCGTGAGGAGGCCATTTATGAACTGTACTTTGTTGTTTGTTCTAGTTTTCAGTCCTTGTATGTTGCCAAGGACCAACTACCATTACACACTCTCCCCCATACTCAGTACTACCACTACACACTCTATCTCACACACTATACTACCACTACACACTTTTCCCAACATACATTACGACCACTACACACTCTCCCCCACACACAGTACTACCACTACACACACTCTCGCCCACACAGTACGACCACTACACACTCTCCCAAACACACAGTACGACCACTACACATTCTCCCAAATACACAGTACTACCACTACACATTCTCCCCAATACACAGTACTCCCACTACACACTCTCCTCCACACAGTATGTCCACTACACACTCTCTCCCACAGACAGTATTGCCACTACACACTCTCCCCCACACACAGTACTACCACTACCCACTCTCCCCCACACACAGTACTACCACTACACACACTTCCCAACACACAGTACTACCACTACACACTCTACCCCACACACAGTACTACCACTACACACACTCCTCTACATACAGTGCGACCACTACACACTCTCCCCAACATACAGTACGACCACTAAACACAATCCCCCCACACAGTACTACCACTACACACTCTCCCCCACACACAGTACTACCACTACACACACTCTCGCACACACAGTACGACCACTACACACTCCCCCAAACACACAGTACTACCACTACACACTCTCTTCCACACACAGTACTACCACTACACACTCTCCCCCACACACAGTACTACCACTACACACACTCTCGCACACACAGTACGACCACTACACTCTCCTCCAAACACAGTCCTACCACTACACACTCTCCTCCACACACAATACTACCACTACACACTCCCTCACACACAGTACTACCACTACACTCTCCCTCACACACAGTACTACCACTACACACACTCCCTCCACACACAGTATGACCACTACACACTCTCCCCCACACACAGTACTACCACTACACACTCACCCCCACACACAGTATTACCACTACACACTCTACCCCACACACAGTACTACCACTACACACACTCCCCCACACACAGTACTATCACTACACACTCTCCCCCACACACAGTACTACCACTACACACTCTACCCCACACACAGTACTACCACTACACACACTTCCCAACACACAGTACTACCACTACACTCTCTCCACCACACACAGTACTACCACTACCCACTCTCCCCCACACATTACTACCACTACACACTTTCCCCCTGACACAGTACTACCACTACATAAACTCTCTCCACACAGTACGACCACTACACACACTCCCCATATACAGTAAAACAACTACACACTGTCCCTCTACACAGTACGACCAATACACACTCTCCCACACACAGTTCGACCAATACACACTCTCCCACACACAGTACGACCACTACACACACTCCCCCACACACAGTACGACCACTACACACACTCCCCCACATACAGTACGACCACTACACACACTCTCGCCCACAACGTACGACCACTACACACTCTTCCCCACACAGTACGACCACTACACACACTCCCCCACACAGTACGTCCAATACATACAGTCCATCATACACAACCTGTCCCCAGAGGCCCACAACAATAGGATATCATCAGCGGCATATGCTAGGTTGGCCAACATAAAAACTTCTTTTAAAAACCTGTGTAAGGAATAGTTCCGGACCCTGTATACCACTTATGTCAGACCAATCATGTAATATGCATCTCCAGGCTGGAGTCCATACTTAGTTAAACACAGGACAAAGTTAGAGAAGATTCAGTGGTAAGCCACCAGGCTCGTCCAGGAACTGTGAGGAATGAGCTATGAGGAAAGGCTAAACGAGCTGAATCTCACGTCCCAGGAAAACAGAAGAGTAAAGGGAGACATGATCTCCCCTTGACCAATAAAATTCTCAGTTCTAACCTAACTATAAATCCACAAGTGGGTTATAATATTACTTAAAACCTACTGTTGCTGTTTCTTTAAATTTTTCAATATGACGAAACCCAAAATCATTTGTCTGGGTTTAGTTGTGACGGTGAGCTTGAGTGTGCTCACTTACAGTGTTACTGTTTCTCATACCAGGCAAAATGCTCTAATTAGAGCGGCCCGGGCGGAATCCGAGACCCAGTTCGCGCAGACCAATGGTTGGGGAAGTAAAGCAAGGAAGCTTCCCCTGATCGGCCGTCTGGTCTCGTCTCCTCCATCCTGCTCCTTCCCGGATGAGATCCCCGTCTGGCGGCTGGTTATGGCTAGCCTGATGAAGGGAGCCATCCTCGCTACTACAGTTTCTGGCCTTCTATCCCTGCTGAAAACTTACTTTATTTGGCCTCATTGTGGTCTTAAGCCCGACGATATGAAACACAAATCAGACCAAAAGGTCTCCATAAAAAAGAAACACAAAAAAAAGAGACCAAAGTCTTTAGAGGAAAAGGCGATAGAGGAACAGGCGTTGGAGGAAAAGGCACGTTTGAAGGAGGAAAAGGCACGTTTGGATGAGGAAAAGGCTTTAGAGGAAAAGGCACGTTTGGATGAGGAAAAGGCTTTAGAGGAAAAGGCACGTTTGGATGAGGAAAAGGCTTTAGAGGAAAAGGCACGTTTGGATGAGGAAAAGGCTTTAGAGGAAAAGGCACGTTTGGATGAGGAAAAGGCTTTAGAGGAAAAGGCACGTTTGGATGAGGAAAAGGCTTTAGAGGAAAAGGCACGTTTGGATGAGGAAAAGGCTTTAGAGGAAAAGGCACTTTTGGACGAGGAAACGGCACGTTTGGATGAGGAAAACGCTCTAAAGGAAAAGGCACGTTTGGATGAGGAAAAGGCTTTAAAGGAAAAGGCACGTTTGGACGAGGAAAAGGCTTTAGAGGAAAAGGCACTCATGGATGAGGAAAAAGCTTCGGAGGAAAAGGCTTTGGAAGCTTTCTTCGCCGACGTCGCCGCCCGCGCGCAGGAAATAATAGTTATAGTAGGACTACTTCAACTAGCTGAATGATGAAACTTGTAACGAATATCAAAGTTTTTGACCTCAAATTTACCTCAAGTAAATCCGGATCGAGAATGAGCGACAGCAATGGTAAGTGCATTTACCTATGCGATACAAGACTGCAGAACAGAAAAAGTTAAGGAAAGGGAAATGAGAGAGCCCAATCGGTTAGTGTGCCTAAGGGGGCTTATTACGGGTTTCGTAAAAATTGTTCAATTTGTGTATAAATTTATTTATAAAATGGTTATAGAAAGAGCTGCAAGTGGTCCAAGTTTCAGCATTACATCCTAAAGAGAAAAGGAGAAAAAAAATACACAACGTATTATGCAACGAATTTTCAACATTTTCAAATAATTTCAGGGAACACATGTGTCAACTAAAATCATTTCTATAACACTCAGATATTAAACTAACACATAATAATAGATTGTATTGATACGTTTTATCAAAAACAGTGTTTAGTGCAATAATATAATTATTCAAAGTTACCCTTCCAAAAATATGCAATATATGATGTTTATAAATTTTTATAAAATCAACAAATGGACTTTGGACTAAAATGTTTCAATAGGTTTGTAGAAGCACAAACCCTACATATAAGGTGTAATTTGCATGTAAATTGATTAATAAATGAAAGCTGAGAAACGCCTTGAAGTTGTAAATTACTTTCCAGAGTAAAATAAAGATCCAAGTTCGGCCACCTATAGCTGAGCTTGACTTCGACAGATTTCGTTCATAATTGGCACCCTTGCAGATAGGCATGCATTGAGCAAGGTGTGCAAGTTTCATGCAAATCCCTTGATAACAAACGAGAAAAAAAATTGGCCAAAAAAAAAGAAAAAAAAAAAAATTACATTTAAATATATTGCACATACATATTACAATTATTACAAGAGTTTGTGCTTCTACAGCACATAGTAGACATTTTAGTTGACACATGTGTTTCCTGAGATTATTTGAGAATGTTGAACATTCATTGCATAATACGTTGTGTATTTTTCTTCTCCTTTTCTGTTTAGGGTGTGATGGTAAAACTTGGACCAGTTGCAGCCCTTTCTATAACCATTTCATAAAAAAATTTATAAACAAATTGAACAATTTTTACGAAACCCGTAATAAGCGTAATAAACCCCCTAAGGGGGCATTTGAATGGTTTTCGATCCAAATATGCAATAAATGAAAACTGGTTCGATTTCAATCAAATTTTTTTTTGACGAGTTTTATATGAAAAGAGTTTCATCTTGTCCAAGTCTCATCATCGAAGCATAAATAGGAAGGGAGAAAAAAATATTGAAGTAGGTGTCAAAATTATTCCATAATGTTCAAAAACGATTATGAAACACAAGTGTCAACTGAAATCATACCTATGACTCTCAGCTATCACAATAGCATATATTAGAAGAATATTATAATTAGTATTATTAGAAAAATAATTAAGTTAAAAAAAATCAATTTATTTTTCATTTTTTTTATCGGATGATTTGCATGAAACTTATACACCTGACTACACGTAAGCCTATCTGTAAGGTGCCAATTTTGGAGGAAACTGGTTCATGACAACCTCAACCACAGATGGCAGCACCTTAGACTTTATTATTTTCTTATTTATTTTCATTATTTTCAATTAACATAAAATTTCTTGTCAGTCTTTCATTTTTTATTCAATTTACATGAAACTTACACCTTATACATAAAGTTTATGTCTCTAAACTCCGAAGGAAGCGTTTTTCCTAAGTTCATTTATTGATTTTATAATAGCAATAAACATGACATATATGCATAATTTTTTTGGGGGAACTTTGACTATTGTATTAGGAAAACTAAAGATGTTTTGAAAACTCCTAAACTTCAGATCCTTTATTTATGTGTCAGAAAAGTGTCATAGAATGATTATATCTGAAAAGGTGAAGGGTGTGAAGTGTTACGGTGCCCTCTCCTATTTCTTTCGTTTGCCGGCTTAAAGAGTCATATCAGCTCCCCTACTGATTCTCTGAGGTTCAGGGAGTCTAATGATATATGTGGCGACCAGACCGGCTGCCAGTTAAGGGAAGGAAGTTATATTATAAGTTGTAAATAAAGGAAAATTGGCGCCCGGTTATAAAATGAAACAGTATCCCCTACGGCAGGTATGACCTTTTGGAAGGGACATTAGCCGATCGCGGATTGGCCGACGTGGGTCGCGGGCGACCAATCAGGGCCCGCCATGACGTCACCGAGTGCCCCGGGCGGCGCCAACGTCAGAGTTGTTCTGACCTTGGAAGCGACAGGACGTGCCTCGGTCTGCTCTCAAGGATTGGAGGCTCTGCAAGCCTTGTTCAGTGGATTGAGCTGGCCATCGCAGCCCATCATAGTTATTGGAGACCCTGCGCTTCTGGGAAGCAAAAGAGGAACCAAGTTCAGTGAGCAGAGAAGTGCCAAACTTGGAAAATAGTCGGCGACGACGCTGGGCGGCGCCGCTGGCTGGACGTTGAGGTCTGGAAGGTGGGCGGGCAGGCCTAGCTGTGACTGGGGTCACATCCACTGAGAATCTTGGAAGGACGACACCGTGCCTAGGACAAGGAGCAACGCCTTGTGGGAGAGGCGAGTGTGGGGAAAATAGTGATTAGCTCAGCGCCCATCGATGAACCAGGATTGGGGCAGCTGAATCTCAGGGATTGGAACGGCGACGACGCGAAGGCTCCACGACACCTGAGGACCTGTGGAACGTCCTGGATCGTCAAGGATCGACCCAAGGAAGCGTGGGAACCTCACACTATCGAGGGACAGGCGTCGTGAGCCAGGAATGTAAGGTAGATCATTTTCCCTCCCATTACCCCTTGTATGAGTAGGCTAGTTAGGCCACAATATTTACTTGTGTATGTGGCAGCAAGACTTTATTACTTTAATAGTAGAATAGGCTGCAAGGCAGCTTGAGTCCAGGACTGTCAGAGAGGACAGTGTGTATGGATGGCAGGACAGTGAAGAAGAGGCGCCGACGTGGTGAAGAGGCCCTCCTGTGAGAGTGTGAGACTCCTGTCTTTCTGCCCAGTTGAAGGAGGGTTGGAGGTCGTGGAAGAAGAGGCTGACGATCTCCAGACTCATTATCCATATTTCCGTATTCATGTATTACTTGTGATTGTGTGTGTGTGTTCATGTAATTTGCATCAGTAAATCCACACATTTTATCACTGTGTTTGAGTGTGCCTCCATTTATGATATTTCTCTATGAGCATACATTTCTGGCTACAAACAATATATAATACACCCACTGAACTGCGTTGCTGGGGCGCAGATATAATAACCCAGCTGGCGACCTTGCTAAGAGGAAGATAGAGAAGACAGGCGGGAAAGGAGTTCCTGCAACCTTTTTTTGTCTGGCAGGCAAGACTCAGGGAGGTCATGGTTATAGGTAAGCCTGAGTCTTCATTCACTCCCCCACGGGTCTAGGCCGGAACTGTTAACAGCAGTTTCCCCGTGTTTGACTGAAGGGCTTCCAGGGTGAATCAGTGGCACCCCTTTGTGGTGGAAGCAAAGACCTGCGGAGGTGGGCATTGTTGGTCCTCTCTTGTGTGACCAAGGAGACTCCGGTGAATCCAGGGAGTCGGAGGGGCTGAGTATTTGGGGCCTTTGAGCCCCTAGCAGCCGAGTGTTAGCAGAGAACCCGGACCACCCACCCCCACGTGACAGAAGTCACTTGAAAATGTGTAATTTTTGTTGAAAAAAAATTATATCTTCCTTACCACTCCTTCAACCATTCCCATCCCAAATCCTTATCATGACCCCCCTTCCAAGTGCTATATTGTCGTAATGGCTTCGCGCTTTCTCCTCATAGTTCCATTCCATTCCCTTTCTATTTAGGCTGCAGTACTGAAACTTTGAACAACTTTTCCAAAACCATTCAAGTGCGCCCTATGGACTACCTATGAAGAAAAGACGAGGGACAATGAACACTGCCCAGCAGAGTGCCAGTGGTGTCATCCCAGGGTGCCATCCTAGGGGTGCCAGTGGTGTCGTCCCATAGTGCTAGTGGTGTCATCCCAGGGTGCCATCCTAGGGGTGCCAGTGGTGTCGTCCCATAGTGCCAGTGGTGTCATCCCAGGGTGCCATCCTAGGGGTGCCAGTGGTGTCGTCCCATAGTGCCAGTGGTGTCATCCCAGGGTGCCATCCTAGGGGTGCCAGTGGTGTCGTCCCATAGTGCCAGTGGTGTCATTCCAGGGTGCCATCCTAGGGGTGCCAGTGGTGTCATCCCAGAGTGAAGGTGGTGCCATCCCAGGGTGCCAGTGGTGCCATCCCATAGTGCCAATGGTGCCATGCCAGGGTGCCAGTAATTACCTATGTGTAATTACCTAAGTGTAGTTACAGGATGAGAGTTACACTCGTGGTGTCCTGTCTTCCCAGCACTCTTTGTCATATAACGCTTTGAAACTACTAACGGTCTTGGCCTCCACCACCTTCTCACCTAACTTGTTCCAACCGTCTACCACTCTGTTTGCGAGTGTGAATTGTCTTATATTTCTTCGGCATCTGTGTTTAGCTAGTTTAAATCTATGACCTCTTGTTCTTAAAGTTCCAGGTCTCAGGAAATCTTCCCTATCGATTTTATCAATTCCTGTTACTATTTTGTATGTAGTGATCATATCACCTCTTTTTCTTGTCTTCTAGTTTTGGCATATTTAATGCCTCTAACCTCTCCTCATAGCTCTTGCCCTTCAGTTCTGGGAGCCACTTAGTAGCATGTCTTTGCACCTTTTCCAGTTTGTTGATGTGCTTCTTAAGATAAGGGCACCACACAACCGCTGCATATTCTAGCTTTGGCCTAGCAAAAGTCGTGAACAATTTCTTTAGTATATCGCCATCCATGTATTTAAAAGCAATTCTTAAATTAGAAATCATGGCATAGGCTCCTCGCACAATATTCTTTATGTGGTTCTCAGGTGATAGTTTTCTATCTAGAACCACCCCTAAATCTTTTTCTTTATCAGAATTCTTTTAAGATTTCTGGTACCATCTAGCCAGTGGTACCATCCCAGGGTGAAGGTGGTGCCATGCCAGTGGTGCCATCCCATAGTGCCAGAGATGCCATCCCAGGGTGAAGGTGGTGCCATGCCAGTGGTGCCATCCCATAGTGCCATCCCAGGGTGAAGGTGGTGCCATGCTAGTGGTGACATCCCATAGTGCCAGTGGTGCCATCCCAGGGGGGCAGTGGTGCCATCCCAGAGTGCCAGTGGTGCCATCCCAGGGGGCCAGTGGTGCCATCCCAGGGGGCCAGTGGTGCCATCCCATAGTGCCAGTGGTGCCATCCCAGGGGGCCAGTGGTGCCATCCCATAGTGCCAGTGGTGCAATCCCAGAATGCCAGTGGTGCCATCCCAGGGTGAAGGTGGTGCCATGCTAGTGGTGACATCCCATAGTGCCAGTGGTGCCATCCCAGGGGGCAGTGGTGCCATCCCAGAGAACCAGTGGTGCCATCCCAGGGGGCCAGTGGTGCCATCTCAGGGGGCCAGTGGTGCCATCCCAGTGCCAGTGGTGCCATCCCAGGGTGAAGGTAGTGCCATCGCAGAGTGCCAGTGGTGCCATCCCAGGGTCTTAATGGTGCCCGCGGTGCCATCCCAGGGTGCCAGTGGTGCCATTCCATAGTGCCAGTGGTGCAATCCCAGGGTGCCAGTGTTGCCGTGACAGTGGTGCCATCCCAGGGTGCCAGTGATGCCATCTCAGGGTGCCAGTGATGCCATCCCAGGGTGCCAGTGATGCTGTGAAAGTGGGGCCATCCCAGGGTGCCAGTGATGCCATCCAAGGGTGCCAGTGATGCCATCCCAGGGTGCCAGTGGCGCCATCCCAGGGTGCCAGTGGCGCCATCCCAGGGTGAAAGTGGTGCCATCCCAGGGTGCCAGTGGTGCCATCCCAGGGTGCCAGTGGCGCCATCCCTGGGTGCCAGTGGTGCCATTCCATAGTGCCAGTGGCGCCATCCCAGGGTGCAAGTGGTGCCATCCCAGGGTGAAAGTGGTGCCATCCCAGGGTGCCAGTGGTGCCATCCCCGGGTGTTAATGGTCCTATCCCAGGGTGCCAGTGGTGCCATCCCATACTCCCAGTGGTGCCATCCCAGGGTGCCAGTGGTGCCATCCCATAGTGCCAGTGGTGCCATCCCATAGTGACAGTGGTGCCATCAAAGGGTGCCAGTGGTGCCATCCCAGGGTGTTAATAGTGCCATCCCAGGGTGCCAGATGTGGGTTATTTTTTCCAGCATGCATTTGTTTTTAATTTGTTTTTATTAAATTATTGATTTCTTAAATTTGTTTTATTAGTATTAATTCAAAGTGGACTGTATTGAAAGTATATCCTGCTGGTGTTTACCTTGACACAAGTTTGTGGAAGAGTTGGGGGGTTTATACATAGCTTATACCACATATAGTGGATATTAATAAGCTACAAAATTTAATGTTAGTACCACAGCTAAAATGGGTTAATTAAATGTTATTATTTCTGACCTGTTAAGTTGTAATAGCCTAATAATAGGCCTAGACATTATCAGGCACGAATGTGGGACTTCTATGGTGTGATCCGTAATGGTGACTGTGACTGCTTTCTGTTGCACTAGGATGACTCGATGCAATGCTGCTTCCTCTCTTCTGATCGTCACCTGCCGAGTTATTTACCAGTAGTAAACTGTCACTACTAAGCACAGCATATAGTAGAGAAAGATTATATTTAATTAGAACAACAGCTTACCAGTTCTGTGTGTTGTATGTGTATCATAACCGGCAAAATTTGAACATAAATTGAATGGCCATTAACTTAAAATATAAATACACAACTAATTTAACCAGTTACAATACTTCTCAAGGTTAGCGAGATCTTCGATTAATCGGAGACTTAGTTGTTCATTTGTCGAAGCTCGTGGGAAGTGTTTGAGATCTGTATGTTCCGTCTGGAGAGGGAGTTTACTCTCTGTATGTGGTCGCCTGTATGACCATGCACATAATGGCCGTCGAGTCTTTGTTTACATTCATTCTGCAAGCTTTCCTCCCTGGGAGCGGCGTCTCCCAAAAATATGGTTCTATTTTTTGATGTATTGTCTTAGGGAGGTAGACTTTAGTCTCATTGATAATTATATTAGATCCAATCATAGAGAAAACTTTTTTATTAATTCTAATGTGTAGACTGGTAGTTTAAAGATAAGTGATGAGTCTTAAATATATTTTGATGACGCCACGGATCTTTCATTTTCTGTAATCATTTTATGCCTCACCAATGTTAATATGTTAGTGTCGGATTTCCGACATAATTCGGGGGAGGGGTGGGGGGGAGAACACTGGTCGAAGTCCAATTATTTGGACTACTGAACACTTCATTCCTCTCCTTCAGAATTATAATACTGTTTTAATTTTAACTTGAATTGTTGTGTGGGAGTCCTTTCTGAACATTTGATTTTCGTATTGTTGCCGCCGAAGGCGGCTACTTTATTGTGCACCCCATACTCATCTTGTGAGCGGTAGCGCAAAAGCATTACAGAGGGCACAAAAGGTCTTTATCAGACCTCATCTTAGATTATTACATAATCAATTTCGTCTATCCTTCACACCTTATAGTTACAATGTCAGCTAGTTACACTGAAAGCACTATTTCAAGAGCTATATATTTACAATAAGTCATCATACATTAATGGTAGGTCTTATCGCTAATGCATAATAGTTTGACCAATGGCGATATTACAGCGTCATAGGGAGCTTCTGTTTATTATTAGTCCTCACAGTACACTACTTGTTTCTGAATTTCATATGTCGTTCATCTACTGGAAGCGAAATGTGGATACAGTGCAAGGATTTCAGGTAATTTATCCATGGTAATAAGATAGGTTGCCATATCATACAGAGTAGGCTTAGACTTATCTCTAAATAGCTCAATTTTACTACAATCTACGATATAGTGTTCGAGTGTGTGTCACTGTCTTTGTCCACACACTTTACACTTTACTTCATCTAGATCGCTATACAAGCCGAACTGCCAGAGATACTTGTAGCCAAGTCTTATACGAGCTGTGACAACATCTGTTAGTCTACTGACTTAGTTACTTGCCCCATACACATTTTTTACTTCACACATTTCATTGTGATGAACAATGGACCTGCTAGTTCTAGTTTGCACTGTTCTACTTTCCTCAAATTCATCCAGGAGTTCTCGTCCAATGACACTTTTAAGGGACCTATTTGATAACTCAAGATTCCGTTCAATAAATGCAGTTGCAGGAGTTGAAAGTCTTAGAGCAACTTCTTTTCCTCTTAGTTCCAAAGAAACTAGTTCTATAAGATTTTGAGAGTAGTGGTGCCTCAGGACTTTACTTTTACTATTCTCAAGATACTCTGGTTGTCTGGATGAACAGAAGTAAGTAATTATTAAAAAGAAGGCACCAAACCGGGAAGGCTATGTAGCACCATCAACTGTGCGGAATAATCAGAGGGCGCTAAATACCACCATGGATGCCAATACGAGAACAAAAACGCATAAGGCGAACGATATCAAAAGTATCCGATTCACCAAGATTTCTATCGAGGGACAAGTGACCGCGAGGGGCGGTCGGAAAGCAAGACACACGCTCGTCCTGGAAGGCAGGACTTTCAACAAGGATATTCACAACGGTAAGCGGGACAACGCAATTTGGACAATGAATCACTTTGGCGGCCCCAGCCCGCCAGCCCTCAACTCAGCCAAATGGGCCTAGCGTTTCACGGGAGCGCGCGGTAATTTGAAAAGTGTATACTCTCTTTAACTTTGTCACCTCAATTCTCGTCCTAGGTTTTTCAATTTGGTATCATTGTGATCGCAATAGAATTCTCTTGACGACTAAAGACATATAAACTCTAAAAGCCCGGCGTACCACCCACAACAAACAGAGAAAGTGAGTGCGTGTTACCCGGGAGAGCATAAGAGCGATAAAATGTGTACACTCCTTTTCTCGTTTGTCACCTCAATTCCCGTCCTAGGGCTTTCATTTTGGTATCATTGTGTTCACAATAGAATTCCCAACATAAGCATAGGCATTTGAAGTCAAAAACCGCAGCACACTCCACCCGCTGACGCCTGGCGCCTCTCATTACATTAGAGAGCGAGGTAATACTGAAAAGTGTATACTCGTTTCTGCTTTGTCATCCCATTTCTCGTCCTAGGTTTTTCAATTTGGTATCATTGTGTTCGCAATAGAATTCTCTACACGACTAAAGACATATAAAGTCCAAAAGCCCGGCGTACCATCCACAACAAACAGAGAAAGTGAGTGTGTGTTACCCGGGAGCGCATAGGAGCAATAAAATGTGTACACTCTTCACTTTGATCATCTCAATTCTCGTCCTTGGTCTTCCATTTTGGTAACATTGTGTTCGCAATAGATTCCCTACAGGAGTATATGCAAATATAAAGTCCAAAAGCCAGGCGTACCACCCACAGCAGACAGAAAGTGACGGAGCATAATCCCAGTGAGCGCTAATAAAATGGGTATACTATTTTCAACTTTGTTGCCTCAATTCTGGTCCTAGGTCTTTCATTTTGGTATCCATGTATTCGCAATAAACTTCCCTACAAGAGTATATGCATATAATATCCAAAACCGCTGAGCACCCCTCCCGAAGCCGCCGTCAATTTGCCTCCGAAAACGACACAATGCTGCGTCGTTACCGGGAATGCTTCAACTGAAAAAAACAACGCAATGCTGTGTCGTTCCTGTGCGAAAGTGATAAGGAGCTGAGCGGCACTCCATTAAGTGACCGTGAGTTAAGCGAGTATGGCCAAGATGCAACCGTGCTACAGCCGTGTCCCACCGCCAGTTACGGTAGCAGGAGGAAGGCCACGGGGACACACAACGCTTAAGAGTACGCAGTTTGTTACAAACAACAAAAGACCAATAACCCTGCCAACGGGCAAGGATAGAGGAATGAATAACCGGATAAAAGTCGGAAAAGGGAATACCTTTAAGGGAAATGGGACAAGAGCGGATAGCCTCCCTAGCAGCAGCATCCGCAGGCTCATTTAAAGAAACACCAACATGGCTGGGAACCCAGCAAAACTCCATGGATTAAACTTTACTAGAGATAAGAAACATCCAATGTTGAATCTCGACGACAACGGGATGGACAGGATTAAAGGACACGAGAGCCATGAGGGCACTACGAGAGTCAACGACAATCACAAAAGAGGATTGACAATGAGAAAGCAGGAGACGGAGAGCATGGAGAATAGCATAAAGTTCCGCTGTGAAGATGCTAGTCTCCGAAGGAAGGCGACACATATAAGAGTGGTCAGAAAAAACAACAGAGTAGCCCACACTGTCCGCAGACTTAGACCCATCGGTGAAGATGGAAACGGAGCGGGAGTGTGAAGAAAAGTGCTCAAGAAAAAGGGCTTTCAGAACCGTAGGAGGAGTAAAAGCTTTAGTAATGCGAGTCAGGGATGTACAAAACTTCGGAAGGGGGACCCTCCATGGGAGCAAGGAAAGAACGATACGAGGAGAAATATGAGAAAGACGAATGGAAATAGAGACCTGTAAGCGAGAAAGCCAGACAGAAAGAGGAAAGTGGTGAAGAGGAACAGGAGCTACAGGAGGGGTTAAAGTCAAAGCACGACAGAGGCGAGAGGAAGGATGTTGCAAGGACCGCGCCAGATAGCGAAGACAGTAGCGATCACGGCGGTCGTCGAGCGATAGGAAACCAGTGTTTCCTATCTTGTTCGACTCCTGCCCTCAACATACACGCTGAGGGCGGGAGTCGAACGAAAGGTACCAGAGCTGAGGCGCAACCCAGCATGGTGCATGATTGAACAGAAACTATACTACCTATAGGCCACTGTGAGCATGGTCCATCACTGTCCATCAGAACAATGTCACAAGGGTCTAAGTTAATTTTATTGTAGGGGTTGAACTACCTGTGTGACACCTAGTAGTTTATTAAGTTCAAAGTACCGAATAGGATCAATAACCAGAGTATGAGGTTATTGATCCACACACAGTACGACCACTGCACATTCCCCACTACACATATTATGCACTGCACACTCTTCTCCATACACACAGTACGACCACTGCACATTCCCCACTACACATATTATGCACTGCACACTCTTCTCCATACACACAGTACGACCATTGCATACACTTCCCCTAACACAGTACGACCACTATGCATGCTCCCCCCACACAGTACGACTCCTGCACATGCTCCCCCACACACAGTACGACCACTGTACATGCTCCCTCACACACAGTACGACCACTGCACCTCAGTTGCGTCATCGCCCCTAATATTATATTTTTCAACATTCCCAATTAAACCCCTGCTCCATTAACCTTACATTCCCATACCCATACCTCCATTAACCACAGTCCCATACAGGTCTTATGAATGAGTTCACTTTTCCTTCACACAGTTTGGCTATTTTAATACACATAATTCATGAACGATCTCCAGGGTGCCAGTAGATACATATACAGTGTAGATATGTATCCTCAGTGGTAGATACATATACAGTGGACAGTATAGCAACGGTCTTGCTTTTATGCAGGTCGGTGTTCAATCCCCGACCATCCAAGTGGTTGGGCCCTGTCATGTTCATAGAAAACGGTACCATCCGTTTATATGTGTTGTGGCTCAAACGCCAAGAAAAAGGTAAACAAAGAGCGTACAGGACGCCCGCCAAGCTTGGTAGCTACTAGTCATGTATTAGTTTAAGTATTATAGTCAGTAACCAAGCAATGGCTTTATATCAACCCTACAACCAAGACTTCCTCAGTAACACACAACACCACATTGGCGACGAGGATGAACTGTGAACGCAGGTATTTGTTCAGCTTAAAACACAAGGGAGAAGCATGCTGTCTCACGCCCGGAGGAGGAGGGAAGTTGTGCTGTCTGTGAGCACCATACCCGATGCTGCGTGCTAACCAATGCTGCGTGCTAACCAATGCTGTGTGCTAAACGATGCTGTGTGCTAACCAATGCTGTGTGCTACCCAAGCTGTGCTGACTGAAGCTGTGTACTGAGGAATCTGCCGACGCTGTGTACGAAACAACGCTTTGATGCTGTATACAAAACCCGATGTTTTGTATACGAAACGCGCTCTGTGCTACAATTCTTCACGCTGTGAACTGACTACTGTACCAACTGCTGCCAACTGCTGTACCAACTGCTGCACCAACTGCTGCCAACTGCTGTACCAACTACTAACAACTGCTGTGCCAACTGCTGTGCTGCTGTGAGTAGGAACTACACATGTACACAAGGGCTAGGTAAGAAGTCAGTTGCTGCTGTATTGTGCTCTGCTGTGAACTTTTGCATTAAAATGCTTGTGTGCTTTGCAAAATTAAAGTAATTACAGTGAATTCTTAACTAACATATACAGTGCAGTAAGTGTTTAGTATTCTGAGGAACATTTGAGTGATAAGTTTACATTTATACAGGAAAAATGGCAAATATACCTCAGTTTCCTGCATTTGATCCTGACTGTGACCAGACAAATCTGTCACAGAGGTGGACCAAATGGCTTAAAAGGTTTGAAAATTTGTTGATAGTTTCTGACATCAAAAGTGCTGAAAGAAAGCGTGCCTTTCTACTTCATTATGCAGGTGATAGAGTTTGTGACATCTTTGATACACTGAAAGACACTGGTGGTGCCAAAGATTATGACATTGCCAAAGCCAAATTAACTGAACATTTCAAACCAAGGCAAAACACTGCAATGGAAATTATGCATTTCAAGAGAGCCAGACAACTCTCTAATGAAACTGTGGATCAATACCACACACGTCTGCAGGGTTTAGCAGCCCATTGTGAGTTTGCTGATGTAGACAAAGAAATCAAACAGCAAATAATTGAAACATGCACATCTACACGTCTTCGTCGAAGAGCTCTAGAACTTGCTGATGATGAAAGTTCTCTTACCAAGATACTGGATATTGCTCGTCGAATGGAAGATGCTGCACGTGATGCTCGTGTCATGGAGTGCAGTGCCAACAACGGTTCTGCCACTGTTACTAACAGTCATGAGGTACGTAAGGTTCAGGGAGGACACCGTGATCAAAGAATATATCATGGAAAACCTAACAGCAAATTGAGCCGAGAACCACATCACAAATGGGGTCATGGAACAAGACTCAAGCAGTCAAAACGACCCACATCAGAGGGTGTCAACAATAAATGTTACAACTGTGGAGGAGACTACCCACACCAAGGTAGTGTTTGTCCTGCTCAAGGTAAGAAGTGCTATGAGTGTGGAAAACTGGGTCATTTTGGTGCTATGTGTCGTTCTGCACTAAAGAAACCACAGTCAGTGAATAAAAGCACTGTACGAGGATCAGGTCAGAGGGGTCGAGGTGGTAAACACAATATTGCACCTCATATCCAGAATGTTAATAATGTACAAGACAACATTTCATTACAACCAGTCTCAGGTGACAGTGAATGTGATTACACTTATGGGGTACAATCAATCACAGAATGGAATGATCTTCCAAACAACCCAGAGACTATCGTATACATTGCTTGTATTTGTTTCAAAGTTCTCATTGACACTGGATCAAACATTGACACCATTGCTGAGTGCCACTATGAGAAATTTAAAATAAAAGTTCCCAAAGCTTGAAAACTACAATGGCAAAGCCACTGCCTATGCTTCAAAGGTAGCCTTGCCAGTGAATGGAACTTTCACTGCAGAGATTAAGTCAAAGAGTGCAATGCTCACTACAACATTCCATGTTGTTAGGAATGCAAAGGAGTCTTTACTCAGTTACAAGACTTCAACCAAATTGGGGCTACTTCAGCTTTCTAATGCTGTAGCAGTGGAATCTGCAAACAATGTTGATGCTATTGTTGCTGAATTTTCTGATGGATTTAAATCCATAGGTTGTTATACTGATAGCAAAATACATCTGCATATCAACCCAGATGTAATTCCAGTTGCCCAACCACATCGCCGACAGCCATTCCATACTCGCAAGAAAGTCGATGCCGAACTGGATAGGCTGATGGAACTAGATATCATTGAACCAGTAACAGGCCCAACACCATGGGTAAGCCCAGTTATCACTCCACCAAAGCCGAAGAATCCAGATGAGATACGCATTTGTGTAGACATGCGTGTTCCCAACAAGGCAATAATGCGTGAACGCCATCCTACACCCACTGTAGATGATATGATATACCGCTTGAATGGTGCAACTGTATTCAGCAAGTTAGATTTAAACAAGGGCTATCATCAGCTTGAACTTGATGATGAGAGTCGCTTCATCACAACGTTTACGACACATCGAGGTCTGTATAGGTACAAGCGCCTGAGTTTTGGTATTAACAGTGCTGCCGAGGTATTCCAGCACATCATCAGCCAGGTATTGCAAGATATACCTAATGCAGACAACATGTCTGATGACGTCATTGTTTATGACCGTACCCAAGCTAAACACGACAAAGCTCTTCGTGCAACATTGCAACGCTTACGAGAAAAAATCTGACGCTAAGCCGAGCAAAGTGAGTTCAATCAACATAAAATTGAATTCTTTGGACATGTACTTAGTAACAAAGGTCTGTCTCCAGATCCTAAGAAAGTTGCAGATATCAAGAATGCTGCACCTCCTTCAACGTCCACTGAAGTACATAGTTTTCTGGGAATGGCAAACTACTGTTCTCGCTTCATTCCAGATTTTGCTACCATTACGAAGCCTCTACGTGAGTTCCTGAAGAAAAATGCATCATGGTACTGGAGCGATATCGAGCAAAATGCATTTGATGCTGTGAAAGATGCACTAGTAGAGAATGCGACTGCTGCGTACTTTGATCCATCAATGGACACTGAGTTAATGGTGGATGCTAGTCCTGTTGGTTTAGGTGCTGTTTTAGCCCAACACAAACCTGGTCATCCAGATTCGAGAGTAGTAAATGCCTACGCCAGCCGTTCTCTCACAGATGTTGAGCAACGATACAGTCAGACAGAGAAGGAAGCTCTTGCTCTTGTATGGGGCTGTGAACACTTCAATGTGTATCTGCTTGGTGCACCCTTCACCACGATAGTCACTGACCACAAACCGTTGGAGACCATCTTCAATAATCCAAAGTCCAAACCACCAGCTCGCATTGAGAGATGGGCTCTTCGTCTGCAACCATACAAATTTATGGTGAAATACAAGCCGGGTGCAGGCAATCCCACTGATTACATCAGTCGACATCTTGCCAACAGTTTCACCATCACCAAGCATCAGCAAGTTGCCAAGGAATATGCACACTCTGTAACCTGTGATGCAGTCCCTAAGGCTCTCACTCTTGATGAAATCCGTACTGCAACCCTAGAGGACCCAACTCTGCAAGCAACAGTGTATGCATTGACTAAGAAAAAGTTTCCACGCATCCCACCCTCAGGAGTTGACCAAGATGCATTCAAAGCACTTGAACGCATCCAGACAGAATTAAGTGTTACGCAACAACGCGACACCGTGCTGCGAGGTACTCGTATCGTCATTCCAGCTGTTCTCCAGCAACGTGCTCTGAAGCTTGCACATTAAGTACACCAAGGTCTTGTTAGGACCAAACAGCTGCTACGAGAAAAGGTGTGGTTTCCTGGGATTGATCGTCAAGCAAAGGACATGCATGATGCCTGTGTCCCTTGCCAAGCTGCAGTGGATACTTCAAGACCAACACCTCTACAACCTTCACCACTACCTGCTGCACCATGGACGGAAGTATAGATGGACTTCTGTGGACCGCTACCAACTGGAGAGTACTTGATGGTAGTCATTGATGATCACTCACGTTATCCAGAAGTAGAAATCATCCCTTCCACATCTGCAAAGGCTGTCATCCCGAAACTCGACAAGATCTTTTCAAACTTTGGCATTCCTGAGTTGTCAAGACGGACAATGGACCGTCATTCAATGGACAAGACTTCGTCAACTTTGCTGAGCATATTGGACTCAAACACCGCCGTGTGATGCCACTACATCCTCAAGCAAATGGAGAGGTTGAGAGATTCATGCAACCTCTTATGAAAGCGGTACGCTGTGCTCATGCCGAAGGACGATCCTGGAAACAAGCTATGTATGCTTTTCTCAGGAACTACCGTGCAACACCGCATGGAACACTGGGCAAGTCACCTGGCGAACTTTTATTTGGACGTCCTATGAGAATCACACTACCTGTCATGCAAGCCGAGGTAACGGATAAACGTCTCGCTCAGAAGGATGCACTAGCCAAGGGCAAAATGAAAATTGCTCATGATGAACGTGCAAAGGAACAATTCATAAAGGTTGGAGATACTGTTCTCGTTAAAAAGAAAAAAGAGAGAAAGTTAGATATGCCGTATGATACAAAACCATATAAAGTGATTAGTGTAAAAGGAACTATGGTAACAGCGAGTAATAGAGATCATAGTATAACACGTAATATGGCTTATTTCAAAGTGATTCCAACTAGAGTAGAAAATGATTAAGTGCAAAGTCGTACAAAGCAATAAGAAAAAATGACTTATAACCCAACAAACAATTCATCAAGGGATATTCTTGTATTTAAGGACTCTCGTCCTAAACGTCATGTTAAACGCCGTACGCGATTTGATGATTAATTGTGTTCCTATGTAATGCAAAGTATTTACTGATTATGCTGAATTAAATTTAATATTGTTTGAATAATGCAGATATCTCATTCAATATTTTGTAAATTTGAATTACAGTTTTTTTCATTTTTGTTTAACATTGCATTTGTATTTTTAACATTGAAATCCTGTGTGGTAAAGATTAAGTTGTTTAAATTCTTTGTGTGCTTAATTAATGTTAAATGTATGCAATATCTCTTGATATGTTAATAACTTACTTTGTGTTAATAACTTTGCTTAGTGCTACAAGCATGGTAGACATCCTGTATTCATACTTTTTAAAGAAAAGGAGGGATGTCATGTTCAGAGAAAACGGTACCATCTGTTTGTATGTGCTGCGGCTCAGACGCCAGCAGGGAGGTAAACAAGAAAGCGTACAGGACGCCCGCCAAGCTTGGAAGCTGCTAGTCGTGTATCAGTTTAAGTATTAAAGTCAGTACCCAAGCAATGGCTTTATATCAACCCTACAACCAAGACTTCCTCAGCAACACACAAGCACCACAGGTACCAAGACAGCTGGAACAACTAACTGACAACATTTCCTCGGGGCTGTCCCTAGCTTTACTACTCTCCCTTGAGGTTACCTTGAGGTGCTTCCGGGGCTTAGCGTCCCCACGACCCGGTCGTCGACCAGGCCTCCTGGTTGCTGGACTGATTAACCAGGCTGTTGGATGCGACTGCTCGCAGCCTGATGTATGAGTCACAGCCTGGTTGATCAGGTATCCTTTGGAGGTGCTTATCCAGTTCTCTCTTGAACACTGTGAGGGGATTGCCAGTTATGCCCCATATGTGTAGCAGAAGCGTGTTGAACAGTCGCGGGCCTCTGATATTGATAGAGTTCTCTCTCAGAGTACCTGTTGCACCTCTGCTTTTCAACGGGGGCATTCTGCACATCCGGCCATGTCTTCTGGTCTCATGTGATGTTATTTCTGTGTGCAGGTTTGGGACCAGCCCCTCTAATATTTTCCACGTGTAAATTATTATGTATCTCTCCCGCCTGCGCTCAAGGGAGTACAGATTTAGGCTCTTTAGTCGGTCCCAATAGTTTAGATGTTTTACTGAGTGGATTCTAGCAGTAAATGATTTCTGCACGCTCTCCAGGTCAGCAATTTCTCCAGCTTTGAAAGGGGCTGTCATTGTGCAGCAGTACTCCACTCTAGAGAGCACAAGCGTTTTGAAAAGTATCATCATCGGTATAACATCTCTAGTGTGAAAAGTTCTTGTTATTCAACCTGTCATTTTTCTTGCCTTTGTGACGGCTACTTTATTGTGTTCTTTAAAGGTAAGGTCTTTAGAATGAGTTCACCCAGATCCTTTACATTGCCTTTTCGTTCTATGTTATGATTTGCCTGAGTTTTGTACGTGGTTTCCGTTTTTATATTTTCATTTTTTCCATAGCGCATGAGCTGGAACTTATCTTCGTTAAACACCATATTATTTTCTGTAGCCCATAGAAAGACCTGATCTACATATGACTGGAGGTTTGCCGTGTCCTCTATGTTGCCTACTCTCATGAAGATCCTAGTGTCATCTGCAAAGGATGATACAGTGCTATAGGTTGTGTTCTTGTCTACACAGTAAATTGTCCAACATAACTAATTCTTTCAATGGTACTGGCGATTTTTGAATCGGGCGAGTGTCTTGCTTAGTCAAAAATTTAATGACGGATGCCCATATGGGGTCCTGTCTTTGTTCCGTCTCGACTACTGTAGCATCTAATGCTGGGTAATTTAACTGAATCGCAGCTACGTGTCGAGAAAATGCATTGGCTACAACATTTTGCTTTCCTGGAATATATCCAAATGTGGGATTGAATTCTTGAATTGTGAGCAAATATCTAGCAAACTTTCTAACTTGATTCTTATTTTTGAACAAGGGAATTAATAGTTGGTGATCTGTAAGAACATGAACTGGGTAATTATAAATTGTATCCTTGAAATGTTTAAGTGCCCAGACAACTGCCAAGGCTTCTCGTTCTGTTGCGCTATAATTTTTCTCTTCTTTAGATAATGTACTTGCTAGCATAAGCTATTGCATGATCTCTGTGACCTTCTGTTTGAAGTAATGCAGCACCTAGACCTATGTCACTAGCATCTGTAACCAACGTAAAAGGTTTAGAAAAATCTGGGTACCTAAGGACAGGTGACGAAATCAAGGCTGCCTTGAGTTTTTTGAATGACTGATCCTGGGCCTCTCCCCAAACAAACGGTTCATCTTTTCTTTGCAATTTGTAAATTGGAGTGGCTATAATAGAGAATCCAGCAATAAATGAACGATAAAATCCTACAAGACCTGTGAACTGTCTTACGGCTTCTGCGGTACGAGGTGTTGGAAAATCACAGGCAGCAATAATTTTTGTTTCATTCAATGTAATACCTGAAGGTGTAACTGTATGACCTAGGAAATTAATCTTCTCCTTAAAAAATGAACATTTTGCAAGCATTATTTTTAAATTAACATCAGCGAGCTTTGCAAGTACTTTCTCAAAGTTCTGGAAATGAGTCTGAACATCTTGCGACATGATTATGAGATCATCAAAGTAAACTAGAAGAGTACTTCCTATCAATCTACGAAATAGATTGGTCATCAGCCGTGAAAATGTTATTGGACTACTCCGCAAACCAAATGGCATTCTTTTGAAATGAAAATGACCATTGGGAGTACTAAAGGCTGTCAATTGTTTACTTTCCTCATCAAGGGGGATTTGCCAGAATCCCTGCAACAAATCTAATGTTGAGAATACTTTGTTTCGACCAATACTTTGCAACAGTTCATTTAGAACTGGAAGTGGGAAACGATCAGGTATTGTTACTCTGTTAAGCTTGTGATAATCAATTACAGGTCTCCAAGTCCCATCTCGCTTTGGTACAAGAATCAATGGAGCGTTCCATGGCGAATTACATGATTCAATTACATCACTCTGTAACATTTCCTCTACAAGTCTATCTGCTTCTGCTCTCTGAGAATGGGGAAGACGGTAAGCTGGTACATAAATAGGCGTAGTTCCTTGTTCAAGGGGAATTTTATGTGTAATAAGAGGAATGAGACCTAACTTTTCTCCTGGTAGAGCAACAACGGCTCTATTCCTGTTCAAAATTTCCAAAAGCTGAGCCACAGAGTCAGGAAAATCCGTAGAACTGAAGTGTTGCGCTTGCACCTCTGGCTGAGATCCCTGTTCTCCTGGTGTGAGTGTACAAACAGTATGATCCATGAAGACATCATCCACAACTCCCACCGGTAACGAGTAATGGGCAAAATCTACAACGTGGGTACCAGACTGGAGATGGATGTCGGCATTAATAGTGTTTGCATTATACAATGTAACAGTACCATCCTGCACTGTGTGCCAGGAGGGTTCAACAAACGTACCATTCACTTTACATGTTTCACTTTCCGCAATCACATCCGACAACTCAGGCACTCCCTGAACCTTAACTCTTATTCTGGTGAGAGAATGAGGGTGTAGCACAGTGTCAGTAGCCGTGGAACCACTGACTTCAGAGATGGAAGCTGCCAGGCGAGCGAGACAACGAGAATCCGTTAGGGCGTCCCCTCCCAGAAAGTCCCGATAGTCACTCTCCTTAACAACTGTACAACTACGATGCTTCAATCGAGTGCCTGTTTTCTCGGGTATGCTACCACGACAAGGATCTGACAAACCTACATTAGCAAGGTGGGTGTCAACAAAATTAACATAGTCTGATTGAAGGTTGAACTCATGGCCCTGTCGATACATGCTACGCAAGGGTATGACGAGATCTTTGATACTAATGTTCCAACGATGGGGGAAACAATGCAATATTTTCATCAATCATGGTGTACAGACCTAAGAGAAAGTCTCCAGGAAAATGAATAATGTCAACAACTAAACATGTTATAGACAATGTGACATCATCTAACTTGAGTGGGAGGTCAATTTCACCCTGAACTTTTACTTTATTTCCTGAAACACCACTTAGAAAAGGTATGGGGCACTTCCTTACTGTAGTAGGGTGCCTACTTTCAATGTCTCTAAGAGCTGAGGGCTTGACAATATTAAATTTGCACCTGAGTAGAGAAAAACGTATAAAACTCTACCATGTACAATGGCTGAGACAAGGGGACCATCACTTGAGACTGGACAAGTTACTACTTGTGACTTATGTTGTCTGGGATATCTGCATCTCGTCTGTGTCAAATTCACTGTGGTTCTGTCAACATCTACAACTGGTCTAGAGTCAGTGTCCTCCTCTGTTAAATGTCAAAATCTATTTTGGGTAGCTACTGAATACACAGGGAGGGCACTAGGATTGGCTAGCTTGAATTGGTTAGCGAATGGCCTTGGGGGTTTCCCGACGACATGGAGTGAACATTCTGAACTCCAGCACTCTGTGACCGAGTATTATAATTCGAAGTTGCATTATAACTGGGCTGGGAGTTGTAATTACGTGAGTTCTGATAATGTCTTGGACGCTGTGAGCCTCGCCAAGACTGACCGTGGAAATTACGAGGTGGGGATGTCCTTTGCCTAGCTCTACAATCCGCAGTGTGGTGACCAACTTGTTTATGGTACTTGCAATATAGGAGCCTAGAATGATTAGAATGACGAGGGAACCGAGAGAATTGTCTAGGAGATGATGATTTATGGGCGGACCAAAAGTCCCTTGCGAGGTGGTTACTCTTACTACAATGCCAACATGAGGGAGTGGATGATTGTGGACTATGGCGTTTCGGCAACTTATGAGGAGGCGAATTTGACTGGGGACTACGACCATGGGTACGGTTCTGTGACCAAAAGTTTTGAGAGTTTGTGGGAGGATGCTGAGAGCTTGTTACTACATTTACAAGGGTGGCAACAGTTGAGCACTTCGGGGAGCCAGTTTATCGGCAGCATTGTTAATAGCCTCAAACACTTCACCAATTTCATGTTTAACTCCAAAATTTTGTTGCTCGATGATCGGTTTAGTATGCTCTGGGGCAAAATGCATTAAAGTCCCAAATGCTATCATCTTGACCATAGCCTCATGGAACAGATTATTGTCTTTTTCTACCCAAGACGAACTAATCATAGCAGAAACTAAGGCATACAGATACTCATCGAGAGGGGCTAGTAAACGCATTAAACGATTCACCAGGCTGCATGGTGGTATTGGCAATTTTCTTGACTAACCTATACGGTTCGAGGTCGCCTTTGTTAACAAAGCGTCGTCGAAAGAAATTAAATTCAGACCAAGACTGGAGGCTAACAATGGCTTTCTCATCAACAACAAAACGTGCATCACCTTTGGTTGTGTCCATAGCTGACCGTGCAATTGCTAAGTATTCGGCATCAGTAGGCTTAGAAAAACGTGCAACTGTTTTTGCTTCAACCTTACTAAACCATGACTCTAATAAGCAGGATTCACCAGCAAAAAGAGGAATAGCCATTTCCTGAGCTGACCTCTGGATATTGGGACGAGCAACTGTTCCCATTGAGTCTGAAGGGGTTTCAACAGTGATAGGCATTGTCACAGTCGTGGAAGTAATAGTTGAACCCAGATTATAATTAAGTGCACCAGGCATCAGAAACGGTATACACAAAAATAAACACTCAACAAAATATCAACTTGGCTAAAGTAAGAAAATGGCAGAAATAAAATGATTAAATTGGGCTAGGCAACAAATAATTAAGAACAGGCAAAATTGTGAATTAAATTAGCAATCTTTCATTAAATTGGCTGGAATTAGAAGCATGTAAATTAATTAACCCAAGCTAAGCACAGAAATTTAGAATAAAAAACTGGAAAGTGCAATTGCAAAATTTCATTAAAATGATTCAACACAACAAGTGGCAATGCAAGAAATATGGATGTAGCACATAAACTGGACACAGGAATGTATATAACTGCTATGGTAAAAAATTATAATATGAAATGTTGAAGGAATAAATTTCAATTTTAGGCCTGGAGGAATTAAAAAAAATGATATTGTACAAATCCTTAACTGCTACTAAAACAAGGATTTCTTACTTCACTGGAATTTGAATTTACCAATAACAATCTAGTAGCACAATTAACATTCAATGAAATTACTGTGAGAAGCAGGAATGTTGAAATCACTCAGGGAACTGTGGGAGTGGAGTACTGAACCAGCTCCAAAATTTAACAAGTCACTGAATGGTTAATTCATAAGATATTGTGGATATATTTACGTTAAACCTCTTTAAAACATAGCACACGATATTCTAGCTCATAATTACTTAACTCAGGGCTGCAGGATTTGCAATATAATGGTGGCCAACACGAAAAACGGCGACAAGGCATGTGAAGAGGCACATGCGAGGGTTTGTTTATCTGGTGCGACGGCAGCACTCCTAGCGGCAGTGGCGCGAAGCTCGGGAGACCCCACACTAGAATGATGTTGGAAGCGCGAAGATAAATTCTGACGACGATGATGATGGCGAAAGAAGCACGATTTGCTAGACAGAAGTTCACACAAAATGATGTAGCAGGGGGCTGGTGGCGATGTTGAGAGGTGGCGAGGTATGTAGAGGTGTGTATGGTGGTGGCGACACTTAAGTCAAACAATTGCAGTTCACCAATTATTCTCAAAGAACAATATAACACATACGATGATCAGTTGATACTTGCGACGATGACTGACCACGATTTCAGTAGCTAGAACACTCACAAAGCTTGATGCTGTCAGCTTGGGTGGCGGTGGTGGTGGGTGGCGGAGGTTCCCACGTGGCGCGAGATTCAAAATGGCTGGCGCGGGAATCTTCCTTTCTCCTCACTGATGAATTCACATTCTCACAGGAAAATATTGACCCCTACTTCTGAGACGTAGGCCTGGAGTAGTGGTTGATGGCAGGACCCCGATCTGGCACAATATTTGATGCGTGGGTGGCAGAATGGCGGCGGTGGCGGCTGATGGCGGTGGTGGCTGGAACACATGGAGATGTGGGTACTTGAATTGTCGTTTCCAGAAAAGTAATTCTGTATCCCACCGCTGCTACCAGTATTCGTTGCCTTGTTGGGTTGAATATTATAAACAGTAGGCACTTCTGTAGTTTTATTGACTAAGACAGCAAGGTGTATAACTGGCCAGCCGAGGTCCACCTACTCTGAGTCTGTCGGGAATACTGAGCCTGCTGGGACCACGGCTGGTGACTGTCTGTCTGGCATGACGTCAAAGGCCTACCCGCCTGTGATTGGTTATATCTTAACCGACATATAATTTGAGTACAATACAGGTTTAGATGGAATGGGTGAAAATGTAGGTAAAATGGTCTTTAGCTGTGCTATGATACACAACATTTAGGCATATTTGGTGGAAATTGTCTCTAATTTGGTGGCGATAGCTTAAATTTCCCAACTTTAATCAAATCTGCTAGGTCAGGGTTAGGTAAGGCTATGGAGGGTAGGTTGGAATATGTGAAAACTTGGTTAAAATAGTCTTTGGCTGTGCTAAGTAACAAAACATTTTGGGTATATTTGGTAGAAATTGTCTTAAATTAGGGTGAATTTAGGTGAGTAAGCATAAATTTCACGAACTTTAATCAAATCTAGCTTGGGATATGCTAGGTACAGTTAGGTAAGGTGGTGTAGGGTAAGATGGAATAGGTTAAAACTTGGGTAATAAGAACTTTGGCTATGCTACGATACAATACATTTGGGTATATTCGGTGGAAATTGGCTTAAATTAGGTTGAATTTGGGTGGGAAAGGCTTAAATTTCGCCAACTTTAATCAAATCTAACTTTGGATATGCCAGGTGAGGTTTAGTAGAGTTGCCGAGGGCAGGTGGGAATAGGTGAAAACTTGGCTAAAATGAGCTTTCACTGTGCTATGTTACAAAACATTTTTGGGTATACTTGGCGGAAATTGTCTTAAATTTGGTCAAATTTATGTGGGATAACTTAAATTTCGCCGACTTTAACCAAATCTAGGTTTGTATATGCTAGGTTAGGTTAGGTAAGGTTGAGTAGGGTAGGATGGAATAGGAGAAAATGTAGGTAAAAATGGGCTTTGGCGATGTTATGATACACAACATTTTGATATTTTTGGTAGGAATTGTCTTAAATTAGGTCGAATTTAGGTGGCATAGCTTAAATTTTGCCAACTTTTCCCAAATCCAGGTTTGGATATGCTAGGTTAGATTAGGTGAGGTTGTATAGGGTAGTATGGAATAGGAGAATATATGGGTAAAAATAGGCTTTGGCAGTGCTATGATACACAACATTTGGGTATATTTGGTGGAAATTGCCTTAAATTAGTTCGAATTTAGGTGGCATAGCTTAAATTTTACCAACTTGAACTAAATCTAGGTTTGGATATGCTAGGTCAGGTTAGGTGAGATCGTGTAGCGAAGGATATATATAATATCTTAGGGATAATGAACTAGCATATTTATGAAATAGTGTAAATTTTCCTATTTGAGGTTCGAGCTATATGGCCAACTCATGTAATCTATGGACAGAGGCTACATAGGCTTGTATGTGAGGATATGGGATGCTCATATTTAGTTAGTTTAGCTTTTTGCTAGGTTGAATTTATGCAAATTTGTGTAGTATAAGTATATTTTTTTATAGATTTAGATGAATTCAGGTTGTAATAGGATGATAAAAGATGATATCATAAGATGATATTTATGATAAGACATAGCAAATTTGCTTAAAATTATCATAGAAAATACTGACTTCACCTAACCCCACCTGCCTTAACATAACTTATAAGGATAGAACAAATAAGTCTGTTAGATGGTTTGCATAAATAAATATGGGTGGCCTGATTGGAGAGGATGTAACAAGGGGGGTATTAATAACACATTAAAAACAATGGACATATGTTAGATGAATAGTTTAGCACTAAAAATGTTGAAATATTAATGGAAAATTAATGTGTTTTATATTGAGCTCATAGGAAGTCATATGTACCATTTTTATATGTGAAAATTCTGACTTTTGGGGAGTTGGTTAAACTCAGCATATTATAAATAATGTCCTAAATATACCTAGAAAAGTATCATGCAAATTGTGTATTATTTGACCTAGTTGGTTGTGTTTGTATTTGAACATATATAGCACAATTACTTGTGTATAATACTTGTGTATTAATTGTGCAGATTATGTATTTTGCATAAGTTGTATGATTATTGCAATTATGTATTGATTATATTTCTATAAATTGTGTATTGTTTTGTGCAAGTTGTGTATTAATTGTATATGTTTTTGTATGTGTATTTGTGGAAATTGTGTATTTAATGAATATGTGGTAGTTATGTATTATTCATATTTTGGTAAATCGTGTATTGATTATATTTTTGAGCAAGTTGTGCATTAATTGTGTAAATGACGTAATTGTATTTGTGTAAATCGTATATTTATGCTGGTTGTGTATTTTCATATTTGGGGTAGTTATGTATTGTTCGTATTTGTGGTAGATATGCATTTGTGCAAGTTGTGTAATAATTATGAAAGATGTGTAATATTTGTGAAAGTTGTGTATTAATTGCGCATGTTGTGTAATTGCATATGGACGAATTGTTTATTTATACCTTTGTGTATTGATTGTCATTGTGCAAGTTGAGTAATTATATAGCAAGTTTGCTTGTATTAATTGGGCAAAGATGTATAATAATTATACAATTTGTGTAATAATTGTTTATGTTTTATAATAATTTTTGTGCTAATAGTGCATTTATGCAAGTTGTGTTTTAAATTTGTTGAAGTGGAACTGGTGCAACTGTATTTGTGTGTGTGTAAAAATTGTGTAAGCTCTGTAATCTGATAAAATAGATCTTCATGGTGTAAGTGTATTTTTGTTTATGAGGCAATGTGTGGGTATTTTGTGAAAATTATGTTTGTGAAATTGTGTAATTTTAATTAAAGCGCATTTTTGATTCTCTAAATGCATAAGAATTTTGATATATTTGTGCAAATACCATACTTCGTGTAAATGTCATACTCCGAGTGTACATGCAATATTGTGTAAATGGTATATTTTTGTGTGCAACTGACTTATTTTGTATGTAAATGTCATATTTTTGTCTATAAATGACAAATTTTTGTGTGATGGCATATTTTAAGTGTAAAAATATATTTTGTGTATAAATGGCCTATTTGGTGTGTAAATGCTGTATTTTCTGTGTATGGCATAAATTGCATCTGATTAATGGGGAAATGGTGGCAAAAAACTAGGCTATTCTCTATGAATGTATGGGTTATTGAGTTTGTGTAGGTATGTATGCTTGTATTTGCGACTGTTGGCTTAGAAACAAGTTAGCTGATTTGAGAGTCCCACCTGAGCTGCCGTAGGGTGAAGACGTGTCGTCTGACCGCTCCGGCAGTTTGGGGAGGTTGCAGTTTTCGCCAGCAGGGGGTGTGGGTGTCTCTACCCTCTCTGCTGTCCCTGCCTGGTGTTGACGTGGCGCTTTTGTGATGAGCGGCCATCTTCCCGCTGTCGAGAGGGTAAACTCCGTGGGGTTGGAGTTTACCTGCCGTGCAGGGTATCCTCTCGTTGAGCAGGTCATGTGTGACGTGCTACATGTCCTGGTCGAGGAGGTCTACGGGGTTGAGCTGGTGACTGCTCGCCGGGTGATCATCAAGTTTGTGGGTGAAGAGGCGTACCGTGGATTTCTCCGGCCGTACGAGGGCCGTACCTTAAAGTTGTTGGATGGCACTGGTTCTGTGGCCATATCTGATCGGAGTGGTGCCGTGACGTATGTGAGCGTCCATGGGGCCCCCATGGAATTCCCTGAGTCCCTTCTCCGGCGTTTCTTCCAGAGATTTGGCTCCGGCGTTTCTTCCAGAGATTTGGCTCCGTCGTCAGTGTGAGGATGTACAAGCTGTCTTCTGGAAAATATGCGGGGTTGAGACGAACATTCGTACCCTCGGGATGCGCCTGAGGTCGGACATTCCATCCTCTGTCCGACTTTTAGGGTACTACGTGGGGGTGTATTATGCCCGGCAGCCCCGTACTTGTTTCCGGTGTGGCATGTTGGGGCATCAGGTTGCCGGATGCACTGCGGATCCGGTTGCTCCAGTCAACTTGTTCCAGGAAGAGGATTTCCCACTGCTCCCTCTGGAGGAGGTCTCCGAGGATGAAGAGGTGAGCGTTCAGTTAGCGGATGTGGCTCCCCCTACATCGCCGGACGTTCCTCCGGTTGTTACAGACTCTCCTCCGGGTCTTGCAGTGCCATCGGATGGTCTACGTGCTCTTGTCACTGTCTCCGCTGCTCCTGAAGGCCTTCCTGGTGATCATTGTGACGCGCCACCGTCTTCTCCCTCGTCTTCGGCTGCTGCGCCTGGCCCTGTGTTCTCGCCTCGAATCCCGGATGTGCTGGGTGCTGGGGTGGCTGTGGAGCCTCCTGCTGTGTGTGGCCTGGTTCCCCCTGTGGTAGAGGCTGCAGCCGTTCTGCGTCAGGCTTTGGTTCGTCCAGCTGGTGGGACCCGTGTTTATGGGTCCGCTTCTGGCTCTGACGATCTCCGGCCGGAGCCCAAGCGTTCCAAGCGTTCGTCGTCTGCCTGGGCCGATGTTGGGGAATTCGGTGACTGTGGGTCCTTGGGAGTTGACGGTGTGGAACCGGATGTGTCGCTGTCTCCACGGTTGGTGGTGGCAGAGGCTCATGTGCCTGCTGATGCTGGTGCCCAGGTCTCGGGGGTGCCTTCCGTTCCTTCTCCGCCTGGGGACTCTCCACAGTGGGAGGTGGTGGCTCCTGCTCCCAGGGATGGTGTGGTTGCTGGTGCTGGGCGTGGCCTGGTTGTGACATTAAGGAAGGATGCGCGCCGCCCTGGTTCCCTGCAGTCGTCTGGTGGTGTGCCCGTGGCCGCTGGTGCCCCGGTGGTGGTGTCCTATGTCCGGGCCCCTCCTGTGAGGGTACGTGTGGGGGCCCTGGGGGACGTGTTGCCGGCGTCGGTGATGCCACCAAGTCACTGGTCGGGGATTGCTGAGTTACTGCTGAATGACGAGCTGGGGGAATTCATGGTGGGGGTGTTCCCATGATGTGGGGGATTGTGGCAGTTACTCGCATCAGGAGTGATACCATTTGGGTCCCCTGCTTGCGGGTGTTTGTAGCTAGGGTTCCGGATGATATGGTGTCCCCGGAGGGTGAACGAGACCCTTGGGGATGGTTACGTTGGGAGGCGTTCAATGTGCGATTCCCACGGGTCTTGTTCCCGGGCAAGTATGTCCGCTGATTCCCTGTTTTTTATGTTTTTATTTTTTCCCCCTATTTGTAGTGTTGTGTGCCCCTCTGGCATTTTGTTTGCCCTACTGTCTTCTGTGCCCGTGCCTCTCCCTTTGTGGAGGGGCCGGTGTTTTGCAGAGTGTGTATTCTCTTCATGTATTACCATGTATTACCATGTTGTATTGTGTTTTCTTTTTAATTTTCCTTTTGTTTATATTTATGATTTGTTTGTGTGTGCATTGTTTTGTGTTATGTTTAATTTTATACATTATGATGTGTTTTGTTGTCGGCCCTTCCGGCCGGTGTTTGTTTTTGTTTTCTATTGTTCCTAAGTTTAATTTATTTGCTTACATTATTTGCTTGTTTGTTATTGTTATTGTTTTTTAATTTGTCTTGATGTATGCTGTGTTTCTCATGTGTTCCTCCATTTTTGCTAATTATTGTCCTGTGCTGTCGGTCCTTCTGGCCGGTAGCTTCTGTATTTTGTTTTTGTTTTCTCTGATATTTTATTGTATTTATTGTCTTTACCTTGCATGCTTGCATGTAAAAAAAAAAAAAAAAAGTTAGCTGATTTGCATAGCAAGGCTAGGATTTTTTTGAGGTGTAGAAATGATTAGCCTATTAGTATAGTGGCTAGCATCCAACTGAGTTGCTAGATGGATGAATTGAGGTGCGGCATTTGGATAGCTATTTGATGGATGTGAGGACAGTTGACTAGCCTATGAAAACAGCTACTAATCCGCTGTGCTGCCAGATGTGTGGTAACTACTTGTGGATTATAGTACGATATCTAGCTATGGGGTTTCATAATTGCTGTTGTGTATAAAACTAGAAAGAGAGCTATTTATTAAAACTAATTTTGTAAACTAATACTTTAAATGGGGTCCCCTGGTTGTATCAAGCATAGGGTGGACATGAATATGAATGAGATTGGAAGGAAATATATAGGAGCTGCCTCGAATGGGCCAATAGGAGTTCTGCAGTTACCTTTATTCTTATGTTCAGCTCACCTGCTTTGCTGCCAGGTGTACGATTCTGCTTAAATTGCGGTACGACTTTTGGGCAGCTATTTTAGTTTTTGAACCCATCATTGCATAATGATTACAGTTGTGGATGACTAAAATGTATATTCTTAAACCTCTGATTAGGTTAGGTGGGGATGGTTAGTCTAGCCCTTTTGAATAATAATATCAAATACAGTACATATGCAGGTAGGACGCCTAAGGCCACATTGGTCGTCTGGTGACGTCACACATAGTTGACCAGTCAGGTGCTGTGGCGCTTGTCAACCTATTTGTTAATGGGAGCTAATACCCTATCCCCATACTGAGGTCGCTTTTCGTGATGTCACTAAACAACGAGTCTGTAGAAATGTATTTGTATGTTATATAATAAGTTAGGTTAGATAGGGTTTATGAATTGAATAACAGAAAATATGAGCAGTGAGCGAAAATACGAGCAAAGGTAGCGGAATATCGTCGCTGATGAAGCACAGAGTACAGTTGAGGTATTGAGAGTGATTAAGAGTTCGCACTAATGTGTGAACCTCCTAGGACCCGCATTTAGCACGTCGGCTAGAAGCTTTGAGCTCATTGGTGCCTCGTACCACATTAGGGATGATGACATCAATAAAGAAGGTGACTGCAGAAGGCCTTATTTCAAAACATGAGAGGCTTGCTTTTACTCAATGTAGTCCATATATATGAACATTGAATGAGTATTTTGATTTGTTATATTCTATTGCAAGGTGTTGGGAGATATGTTTTTTTTTAGCGAATTTGAGATGTGCATATATATTCATGCATTTATGCAGCACTATTGGATTACTACTGAAATCGTAATGAAGTCACCACGCCTGGCAGGGGACTGCTTTCATACAAATGGATGATAGTGGGCTTTCACTTTTTATTTTTGGCCTATGCTCAATAAGCAATCTCCGAAGAAGGACTGACAAAGCTTAAATTTCATTCTGTAGAAAGGTGAAGAAATAGGGGGACATGATAGAGGTGTGACTGAATGGACATGATAAAGGGGATATTAATAGCCTATTAAACGTATCAACATGAGACAGAACATGAAACAATTGGTATAAATTGGATAAGTTTAAGATTTAGGAAAAAATCCTGGTAAATACTAGTTTGGTAACAAGGGGAGAACGCTGACATACATGATAGTTCATGCTCTGTGTTGCTTCCCCTTTTGCAATGGACGATAGTTGGAAGTAAATAGGAAATTTAAAATAGACTAGGGTTGATGGTATTTTACATTAGGTTTCAGGGGTCACTGTTGTAACACAAAACACACGACTCACATAGCGGCTTTTTAATCCCCTTGAATGTGCCTGTGCAGGAACGCTGAGCGGCTAGCTGGTGACGTCATTAGCGATGTCTGTGCAGGGGTCACTGGGGTAACGAAAAACCAGATCGAAGTCGTCGGAAAAAGCAAAACGGCTTTGATATGGCACATTCCACACTACTGGCAGCCTGGGGTATAAATGGAGTAGGTAGAGGTTGGGATGAGTATGGGGCAGCCTGGGGTGGACATGTTGGGAGGAGTTGGGTGGGGATGGGAGGATTCACTTGTGTATCCATGGAAAACACCCATGATCACCATATTCCACCACACTGAGACTCGTCTCTTGTCTCACGTGGCAATCCGAGACACCTAACAACTCCACAAAAAAATCAACAAACATTTGCAGGCGATGAGTCACAATAACGTGGCTGAAGTATTTTGACCAGACCACACACTAGAAATTGAAGGGACGACGACGTTTCGGTCCGTCATGGACCATTCTCAAGTCGATTGTGAATCGAACTTGATCTCACAATCGACTTGAGAATCGTCCAGGACGGACCGAAACGTCGTCGTCCCTTCAATTTCTAGTGTGTGGTCTGGTCAACAACAAACATTTACCATCAATGCCAAAAAAATAACATAATCCCTGAAAACTTCCCTGTGCCAGTTCTTGGCTGTAAGGATTTTGGAAATAACAACCATAGTATCTCTAGCCAGAGAGCAGTCATTCATCATCTGCGTTAAGACAGGCGCTGACAGGTTTCTTCGTCACCCCAGACCCCAGGCGAAATGAATGAAATTCCTCTCTTATTATCTGTGACCCACATTCGGAATTAAAGAGACGAAAGATATGGAGTTTACTCTACTGAACACTATTAAAAATAAAATAAAAGATTAACATACAAAATAGTTAAAGTTACAAAATTACTTTATGTTAAACCAGATTAGTGACGTTAAATGCTTGGACTTTATTCTATAAACACTGGTTATACGCTTAGACACTAGATGGAGCGTGAATAAATAAATAAAATAAAAAATCACCGCTGAACTCAGCGCTGAGTCAACAAACAAAAAAAGTCTCGCGCTAAATCGCTTAAACGCTTAAAAATTCCATTTTTTTTAATATACGACTTTTAAACAAGGACGACGTTAATAGCTCGCAGTAATGAAAGCCACAGACACTTGTAACACACATTAAACATGCTAATTAGAATTTTCGCCAAAACTTGAAGTTTCCCAAACTGGATTCTGAAAGTTTTCCAGTCACCCAAACTATGGAAAACACTAAAATCGACAAAAATGAATTTTACTCCTCCCTGATAAAAAAAATATTTCTTCTAACTGGCGAAGACTACAGAACAACCCTGAACTATTTAGCATTGATTTCACACACAATTCAAATTTATCACAAATTAAGCCAAAAATTGCGGCTAAGTGGACTTAGAAAAATTCGCACATGATTTTCACAACCAATTTTTGTACAACTTCGCGACCACGTGTCCGCAAAAACTGCTGTACCACCCGACAACAAGACAATTCTAGTAACAATGTCTTGGGAACCTACAACTTAACTAGGGAAAAACTAAGAAATTACAAGGGGAACGTAATTTTTTAGGACACTCTTAACAAAACGATAGTTATAAACTGTGAACACTGAAATGGAAGGGAATCATTTAATTTAAGGGAAATACTAACGTCTACTAAACGAACTCGATGTAAACCTATAGCGTTTTCTCATCCGCTAACGACACCGCCAGACCCTAGTGACCTCGGTCACCGGAATTCCATGGATACGCAGCTTCCCGAAAACAGCTATGATTAGATTGCAGGAATGATGTACCACCCTCGCTGCCGGTATCTAACTCACCCCGTTACCCGGAAAATCCTACCTCATCCCTGAGCTAACCACGGTGGCCTTTATGAGTTTACCGGAAAATTTTAAGCAGTTGGGTCGCCTAACACGCCCTCGGAGAAATCCCAAAGAGCGTTCCATTTATTCCTCAGCCCTCGACAGCTCTAACACGAAACTGCAGTTGAAAATATGGTGGTTTCCAACTCCCCTGAGTCAATGGCAGAAAGTCGAGTACGTACTTAATCCCATCAACCCAAGGCGGCCTCAACCTAACTGCCTAACTTAACTGCCTTACGTAACTGCCTAACTTAGTACTAGAGTAGGTGACCTAATGGCCACGACTCGAGAGCCTTTCTCGAATTATTGAGAATCTGCTGAAAACACCGCTGCTATCATTGAAACACGGGACGGGGTTTTAAGCTCTACTCTGTCCACAACCCTGCCCATAGATCTCTTAATTCCAAGACCCCAGAGCCCTACTCGTCCAGCCCTCAGCCCCACATCACGTGATCCCAGACGATCGACCACCTTGAGATTCTAAAAAACACGTGACATCGAAACTAGGCTTTCTAGCAAACTCAAGGGATCTTTTTACGCCGCCACCACCAGACCAATACCACATGCCGCCAATTAATCGAGTATGGACCAATTAATTAACCATTAACCACTGGGGTAGGTCATCCCCAATTTCGTGGAATGGGAGGTATTAGTTTACGTTAAATTTGGGAATTCAATCAACACAAGGGAATATCTCTGATGCTAAAAGCCTCGGTTGCTTGGGGGTATGACTGTCGACTTAACCCAAATAAACCAGACTCGTGGAGAACAGATAGCCAGGACAATAAGTATATAATATTATTCATGGAGATACTCAAAAATACCAAAGAAAAATCTTAAAAAAGTTCATTGATGCAAAGCTAAAGAAATTAAATAATAAAAATCACTCCCTAAAACTTGAATATTCCCAAAAAGATTTCGTAAAAAGAGGCAGATGTGATACTATTAATCTGTACAAATTCTTAGCATTCTACCGTAATCTTAGAAACCAGCCAATGGTGTTCTGGTCTCTGGAGGTTGAGAGGGAGAACCTCCCGGCGCTGCTACAGGAATCACACTGCGATCTCTCCAGCAAAGACTGACCTAAGGCTAGTATCCCTCCGCCTGGTTATCAAATTTCTAAGCAGTGTTTAAATTTATCAAACTTATCTCATTTACTGAACAACCCAGATGGTTGAACTCTTATTAAAACTGATGGTAATTAAATTAGGCATCTTGAAAAACACAATATCAAATTACAATAATTGCTAGTGGTCTGAATTTGAACTTCGTGAATTAAATGATATGGAAAGTTGTGGAATGTCAGACGCCTTACCCTTGACCCAGGTCGGGTCGAATACTCCCCTCGATGAACTAGTACCCTCCCTACTGACGTTACTTTGTGCCCGTAACTGACCCTGATCTTTTACTCTACATACATGTAACTTAACATACATGTTGACCTAGCTCAAGACCTTGAACCGGAATTGGTTATTACTGTATTTTTTTTTTAATTCTCATTACATGTTACATTACTACAGAGAGCTAGTCATATTGTAATTCTAAGTGCTAATCCCTTTAATCCCTGGGGAGATGATCTTCCCGCACCAAAGTCAGTTAGACTACCCTCTCACTCTGCTATCAAGACCCATATGGTCTCATGTAATGCGTATGACAGAATTTATAATTTATACAACAAGCCTTAGTTTGTTACAGTCATTATTACTAGCTGTTAAAAAATTTGACATTTATGTATCAGCCAATACCGTTGAAGTGTTTACTGACCATTTATTGCGAGCATAAAGAACTCCAATCAGATGATATTCAGGTGGTCTCTACTGTTGCAAGAGTACAATCTAGTCATCAACCATATTCCAAGAAAATTAAATGGCGTAGCAGATGCACTTTCTAGATTGCCTAAACCTCGGGAAACTTAGGGTTGTACAACTACACAGAGATGTATATATATTATTGTGTATCAATTGTTTATTATATATCATTTGGTATTTGTTTAAAATTATTTTAAAATCTGTTTGAGGTGTTAAACCTATGAGATAAGAAAATGTGAAATTCATTTATGAATTTCAATTTTTTTTCCAACGCAGCTTAAGAATGGTGTTAGGAACCTTACCTCCAGTGGAGGTTAGTTCCTATTATAAATTGTTGGTGGACACATTGGAGAATGTTTTCTTGAAATAAATCTGCAGTTGATAACTGGTAGCTCGTGAGTCACCAGTAATACTCCACCAAGCTAAGTAGTACCATCTCAGCTAGAGTTTGTTTAGGAATAATGTGTACCTGAATTGCCAAACTATGTGAAGGAAAAGTGGACTCATTAAAAAAACGTGCATGGAGAATATGGTAAATTAAGTTAATAAAAGGTTTGATTGGAAATGTAAAGAATAGAATATTAAGGGGCGACGACGCAAGAGCGGGGACGCCATCTTTGACCTGAGGAAAGGTGGATTATTAACAACCAGACCTTGTTTACTGAGGGTTTTTCTCCGGCCATACAGTCAGATTAGCCAGTTTTATCTTAACAGGGTTGCAAGATAGGGTAGATTACTCAGGCAGTCTATGGTGATGTTTTGTGAGAGAGTCCAGGTTGTTGTTATAGATTCAGCTACTCAGAACAAGTTCCAAGTAGCACAGGCTATGGTGAGCCCGTAGTGGACTTACCTGGCACAGGAGCGGTGCCGTGGAGAGTCCAGGTTTCCTAGTGGTTATATATGTGTCACTGGTTGACAGGTATGGTGGCTGTGTGCACTGATCCAGTTTTGGGACTCAGAGCTAAAGGGGTGTCTAAAACCCGTTTTGGAGTTTTAATAACCAAGTTGTTACCTTCAGATTGAGCTTGAGTTGTAAGGAGTACAATTATCGTCAAATTTGTAGTGTATCTACAAATTTGTAGATGTAGATGTAAATTATCGTCGATGTAGTGTATCATATACATATAAATCTTTGTTTTATGTACTTGGCTGTTTTCCTGCTCCTTGAATTCCCCTTGGCTCAAGTAAAAGCCTCTGTTTCCCTAGACAACATTTAAAAGTCATGACCAAACACCCCCCAGATGTGACAATTTGCACGTGGTTTGGCTATTAACATGGCCTCTGTGACCTAAGCCGGCCAGACATTGATCCACGTGATGTTCAATCTGTTTTGCTATTTTGGGCCAGTAATACCTGTCTGCTTTATGGTGCGGTCCTTGCCAGGATGCACACAGTGTGGGGCGTCATGGACAAGTGTCAACACAGTAGGTACTATCGACGCTGGAATATTAAGGTGGTAATATCCACCTTAATATAGTTTGATGTATCATTCTGGCAGAAGATCCAAGCATAACCTGGCGGTGGAGCACGTGATTTAAGAGTACTTGTTCCTTGAGTGGCAAGGGGGGCTTGACTGTAAGAGTCGTGTTTGGCTTCATTAGAACACTTATGATCGGTGCCCACATTGGGTCTTGTTGTTATGCCATTTCTACATCTTGCAAGTCTAATGAAGGGTATTCAACTTGAATAGGAGCGACACAGCTGGAGAGGGCATCGGCAACTACATTATGCCTGCCAGGTAAGTACCCAAACGTGGGAAGGAACTCTTGTATTACGAGCGACCAACGGGCAACCTTGCCTATTTTTTTTTAACAAGGAATTAAGGCTTGGTGGTCCGTCAGTACATGGACAGGGTAGCTGTAGATGATGTCTCTGAAATGTTTGAGAGCCCACATTACAGCTAAAGGTTCAGGTTCTGTTGTCGAGTAATTCTTTTTCTGCTTTGGAGAGGATTCGGTTTGCATGTGCAATTGCATGTTCTTTTCTGTCCCTAGTTTGTGATAGTACGGCTCTTAATCCAATATTACTGGCGTTGATGACCAAGAGAGTCGGTTTGAAGAAGTCTGGGAACTTGAAAATGGGAGCAGACAACAAAACCTCCTAGAGTGTTTCAAATGCTTTCTCCTGATCAGCTGTCCAAACGAACGGCATGTCTTTCTTAAGAAGGTGAGAGAGGAGATGCAATCTTGAATAGATTGCTAGGAGATGAATCTTGCTAGGCCTATGAACTTTTGCACTGCTTCAACATTATCAGGGCAGGATAGTTCTTCACAGCGTTTATCTTTGAGTCATGAGTGGTGAAGCCTTGTGACTTGACATTATGGCCTAAAAACTTTATCTCTTACTTCATAAAGGCACATTTGCTAACTTTGAGTTTCAGAATTGTTTCAGCTTGTTCCTGAAGGACACGTTCTAAATTTTTAAGGTGGGTTGGTACATCCTAGGAAATGATTATGAGGTAAACCATGAGGGTATTACTTGCCATTCATCGGAACAAGTTTGTCATGAGTTTAGAGAAAGTAATAGGGCTCCTGCGTAACCCAAAAGGCATGCGGGTGTACTAGTAATGGTCGTTAGTCACTGAAAACGCTGTTAGTTCTCGGCTTTCTAGTTCAAGTAGTATTTGCCAAAATCCTTGCAATAGATCAAGTGTATAAAAAACCTTACTGTGGCCTATATTCTGCAATAAGTCAGTGAACACGGGAAGTGGAAATCTATCAGGAATCGTCACTTGGTTAAGTTTTCTGAATTCAATGATGGGACGAGAAGAGCCATCCTTGTTGGGTAATAATATCAATAGAGCATTTCATGGCGAGATACTTTCTTCAATAACACCTCCTTGTAACATCTCGACAATAAGTCGGTCTGCAACAGCTCGCTGAGAATGAGGCAAACTGTATGCGGGTACATAAATTGGTCGAGTACCTGGTTCATATAGGAATTTTGTGAGTGATGAGATGTGTCAGTCCAAGTTGTTCTCCTATCAGTGCAACAACAGTACGATGTTTGTTGAGGATGGTCAGCAACTGAGCTTGGACGTCTGGGAAGTCAGTGGGACTAAAATGCTCAGGTGAGACCGCTAACTGATTTCAATTTGTCGTGTGAGAGAGTGCATGAGCTATTTGTTCAGATGAAGCCTCATCCACTACTCGCACCGGTAATGAATAATGGGTGAAGTCTACAGCATGTGTGTCTGATTTGAGATGAATGTTGGAATTGGTAGCACTGGCAACATAAACAGCAGTAGTGTCGTTCTGTATCTGATGTATCTTCTTGAGGTTAGGAGGCATCTCTGAAACACAGCTGAGGTCTTCCGGTGGGTCTCCTTCCCGATGCCAGTTTTCCATACAAGAGGTATGCGGTATGCGGCCTTTGGTATGCGACCATCTCCCATGCATGTGGCATGTTCCAGCCATCGCATGCGCCTCTGTTTCAGGATAGTGAACATTGAAGGGACTCCTGTTCTCTCGATTCCTGTGATGTTGGTTACGTGGTCTTTCCACGTGATGTCAAGGATGCGTCTCAGGTTCCGCATGAGAAAGGTATTGAGCAGTCTCTTTTGGAGAAAGCGCAGGGGTCCAGGATTCCGAGCCGTAGAGAAGTGTACTTCCCACACATGCCATGTAGACTTGTGCCTTGGTGTGCACTGTTAGTTTGGCATTTTCCCAAATGCCCTTTGTGAGCCTGGCCAGTGTTGTTGCGGCCTTCCCGATACGCCTGTTGAGCTCAGTGTCCAGGGAAAGGGTGTCTGAGATTGTGGAGCTCAGGTACACAAACACGTGAACTGCCTCCAGCACATAGTCTGCTATGTTTATACAGGGTAGCTCATTGACGTCTTGTCCCATCACCTGTGTCTTCTACAGGCTGATTGTCAGGCCGAATGCGGAACAGGCTGCGGCAAGGCAGTTGAGTAGCTGCTGCAGGCCTTCTGCTGTGTGTGTGGAGAAAAGGAACTTCCTGAGGATTCGCATCTGTACTTTTGTCTTTGTTCGGAGTCTGGATAGATTATAGAGCTTTCCATCAGATCTTGTACGGAGATAGATGCCTTCTGTGGTTGTTCCAAAGGCATGCTTGACGAGGATCGCGAAGAAGATGCCGAACAGGGTTGGAGCAAGAACGCACCCCTGTTTAACATCACTGTTGATGGTGAATGGTTCAGAAGTTGAACCGTCGTACATGGCTGTTCCCTTCATGTCCTTGTGGAACGATTGTATCATGCTGAGTAGGGTGGGTGGGCAGCCAATTTTGGCCAAGATCTTGAAGAGTCCGTCCCTGCTCACGAGGTAATAGGCCTTTGTAAGGTCAATGAAGGCGATGTACTATGCTTTTCTCTGCTCCCTGCACTTTTCTTGAAGCTGTCTCAGGGAGAACATCACGTCAGTGGTCGACCTCTCTGCTCTGAAACCACATTGTGACTCAGGGAACACTCTTTCAGCAAGAATCTGAAGCCTAACCAAGAAGACCATTGCGAAGAGTTTGCCGATGACGCTGAGAAGGGAGATGCCGTTATAGTTGATGACATCGCTACTGTCACCTTTATTTTTGTAGAGAGTGATGATGTTTGCATCTCTCATGTCTTGTGGCACCGAGCCGTCCCTCCAGCACTGGCACAGAAGTTCATGAAGCTCAGTTTTAAGTGTTCCACGAGCGCACTTGAGAATTTCAGATGGAATCCCGTCGTCTCCTGAGACCTTCCCTAAGGAAAGTGAATCCACTGCTGTCTCAACTTCTTCCACAGTCTGTTCACGATCAAGTTCTTCCATGATGGGTAGGCACTCGATTGCATCCAAGGCTTCTACGCTGACCAAATTCTCTCTGGAGTAGAGTTCGGAGTAATGTTCCGCCCAGCAATTCATCTGTTGATCACGGTCCTTAATGATCTCTCCAGTGGCTGACTTCAGAGGAGCCGTCCTGTTTTGTGTTGGGCCTGTTGCCTGTTTGATCCCATCGTACATGCCTCTTTTGTTGCTGACAGTGACCACAGTCTGGATGCTGGAACAGAGTCGAAGCCAGTAATCGTTAGCACAACGCCTCGCAGTTTGTTGAACTCTACTGCGGGCAGTACGGAGGGCCTGTAGGTTCCTTTCTGAGGGCAGGTTCTTGTAGGATGAGAGAGCTTGTCTCTTTTCCTCAACGAGGGGTAACAGTTCCTCTGCACTGGCCGCGAACCAATCTGCTGACTTGTTCTGCCTCTTACCGAAGGTGGACATTGGCAGTGTTGAAAATAGTGCCCCTGAGATATGACCACCTATCACTTGCACTATCGCATGGTGGTACAGGAAGAGCATTTACCAGCGCAGCAGTGAATTCCTCCACCTTGTGAAGGTTATGGGTGTTGTTTACGTTAATGCGTGGTCTTCCCTCCTTCTTTGCTCTTTGGGTTTTGCGGGGCTGGGACTTTACTCTGCAAACGACGAGAGAGTGGTCGGTGTCACAATCTGCGCTCTGGAAGCTGCGGGTCAGTTTGACGGTTCGCAGATTGCTACGCCCTGTAAGCACCAGGTCGAGTTCGTACCAATGCTTAGCCCTGGGATGTCTCCGGGAAACCTTATACTGGGGCTTGGTGTCGAAGAAGGAATTGGTGATGCAGAGATCATGACGGCAGCAGAACTCCGGGAGGCGCTGCCCACTCTCATTCATCTTCCCAAATCCAAACTGGCCCAGGCAGGAAGGCCAAGAGCTGTGATCAGAACCAACTCTTGAATTAAAGTCTCCCAGGAGGAAGACTGGCTCTTGTTGAGGTATGTCTCTGAGAGTTAGGCCGAGGTCATCATAGAACTTGTCCTTCGCTTTGGTAGTGGAGGTCAGTGTTGGTGCATAGGCGTTGATGAGGCTGACCATTCCTGGTGCTGTATGGAACTGAAGTTTGATGATCCTTGCAGACCCCTCCGTGGGCGGTACTATAGACCCAAACAACCTGTTCCTGATGGCAAAGCCAACGCCATGCTCCCTTACCTCTTCTGGAGGTTTGCCCTGCCAGAAGAAGGTAAAGTCCTTCTCCCATATGCTGCCGGTTGCAGGCAGACGTGTCTCCTGCAGGGCGACTATGTCCATCTGGAGCCTGCGTAGTTCATTGTTGATCACAGCTGTCTTGCGGGCGTCGTTCACTTCCAGTAGATCTTCCGAGAAACCCGGTGTCATGGTCCTTACATTCCATGTGCCCAGTTTGAGAGCTGGGTGGCTCTGTTTTCTTTTGCCAGGTGCATGGGTTGACGATCTGCTTATTGGATTGTGGCCTAAGCCCCGCGCACCCAGTGGAGCAGGTGGACCGTGGCGGGACAGCACCTTATTGGCTGGGGGCTGCCCAGCTTGAGGCGGGCGGTAGCTGTCCTATGAAATCGGATGTTTTCTCCCACCGACGGAAGCAACCCCTGGCGCCTTACTCTATGCCAATTGAGTGGTTGGCTTATCACTGGTAACTGTCTCTTCCTGTGTTGAGCCATCACCAAGACGATGCTGGAGCGTCCTCTGCAGGGCACTGGCCTGGGCAGTAATTATGGAGAACCGGCTGTTGCCCATGCAGCAGATCCACCCTCTCCACGCCACCGATGTGATCCAAGGGAAGGGCAGGCGCCGATACGCTTGGCACCGTCGGGTCGCCGCAGGAGTTGCCAGAATAATGTTGCACCTAGTAGCCAGAACGTCGTACTCGACCTACTATGCAAGGCCCGATTTGCCTAATAAGCCAAGTTTTCCTGAATATATTTTTCAATATTTTTTTTCTTATGAAATAGTAAAGCTATCCATTTCATTTTGTACAAGTGAATTTTTTTTTAAATTTGAGTTAAAACTAACGTAGATATATGACCGAACCTAACCAACCCTACCTAACCTAACCAATCTTAACCTAACCTAAACTAACACAATTAAGTCAATAAAATAAGTTCTTAATATAATATAATAATAATCATTCATATAAGCTAATTGGAAAGTTTATTGAAAATAAAGAAAATCTCTCGGCCTATTAGGCAAATCAGGCCTTACATTGTAGGCCGAGAAGCGTGTTCTGGCTACTAGGTACGACATATATATATACATATACTCAACTATACATATACATATATAGTTATACATATATAGTTGAGGCAACTATCTATAGCCTCAACTATATAGTTGAGGCAATAGATAGTGGTAAGGACTGCGATGTTGTGTACCTTGACTTTAGCAAAGCTTTGATACAGTGCCACATGAAAGACTGATTAAAAAGATAGAGGCTCATGGTATTGGGGGTGCTATATTAAGTTGGATTAGGGCATGGCTATACCAAAGGAAACATAGAGTTAATATAAATGGGGTTACGTCTGAATGGGAAAATGTTTTAAGTGGAATGCATCAAAGCTTTGTCCTGGGACCTCTGTTGTTTATAATATATATAAATGATTTAGAATCAGGTTTGAGTAGCAACATTTGCAAATTTGCCGATGATACAAAAATCGGTAGAGAAATAAACATGGAAGAAGACTCACTGTCACTTCATGTCGATCTAAATAGGGGTTTGAAATGGTCAAAAGATTGGCAGATGCAGTTAGTATTCGATCTATTCAATTTATAAGTTATACTACCTTCCTGTGCTTTGCTTAGAATATTTTTAAATAAGTTACATTTTGAATCCACATCGAAATTTACGTCTCCTATCGCTGGGTTCACGTCTCGCTCCAAGACCGACCCGCCCCCATGCCCAAGACTTTCCAATCTATTTGACCCAAAACGTTTCTTAGGCTATTAAAATAATCTTTTCGAAAATAAGGCACTTAAACAGAATTTTCCCCCTACAGATCTATTCCATTCAATGCTGAATCTGATTTCTTTATGATCACTGTTCCCTAGCTCACTCCCTATTTCGATGGCATTAATTTGCGTTTCCCTGTTAGTTAACACTAAATCTAAAATATTATTTACCCGCGTTTGTTCCTTAATGTGTTGCGTAAGAAAGCAATCTTCAATTAATTCTTGAAAATCTTCTACTTCATTATTCCCTGTTCTGTTAAACCAGTTTATTCCACTAAAATAAAAATAACCTATGACAAATGCTGCTAGTCCTAGATGCTCTAGATATTTCGCCCCATAGGTGCTTTGCTTCCATCCTGTCTAAGTTTGGTGGCTAGTATATAACTCCTATTATAATATTATTTGCTTTTTCGTTTAATTCTATCCAAATAGTTTCTGTTTGTGGCTCAGTTTTAATTCCATCTTTGAGATTACATTTCGAATTTTCCCTAACATATATAGCTACTCCCCCTCCCTGTTTAATATATCTATCTGTGTGAAATAGTTTAAATCCATTTATTTGACATTCAGCTAATAGTTCTCTATTTTCTACAATCATCCACGTTTCGGTTAGTGTAATAATATATATTTTTTCTGTGCAGACAAGATCATTTAAATCATTTATTTTATTTCTTAATCATCTACTGTTAATGTAATATACCCTTAGTGTATTGTTATTTTGAGGTCCTTCTTTTTCCTTAATCATTTTGCCAATTTGTTTCTCCCACAAACACTTACTTTTATTACCTCTTTCCTCCATTTCAATTCCCATACCACTATCTACTAACAGTTTAAACCCAAACCAAAACAAACGCCTCCAACCACTGGTTCCAACGAGATCGCAACAACAACAACCACCCCAGCCCTCGATAGATGCACCCCATCACGAGCATACATTTCGTTTCTTCCATAGAAGTGTTCCCAGTTGTTTATTTAAGATTTTGTATTTCATTTTCAATATCTTTCCAGCCGGCAATTTTTACTAATCAAAATTCCCAGATAAGAATGTAAGAACAAAGGTAACTGCTGAAGGCCTATTCGTCCGTACGATTCAGCCCTTATTTATAACCACTCAATCCCACTCATATACATGTCCAACCCACGCTTGAAAAAACTGAGGGACCCCAAGTGCCCTCGACAACCATTCATTTCCAACTTCCTTTCTCTGAAGAATGCCACATATGACCGGGATTCCTCCCTTGCTTCTAACTAGTTCTATGACTGTCTTAAATCTCAGTATTAGTTCCTCACTGCTAACATCATTTCCACCTGCACTATTACCAATAATTGGTTTATTTTTATTAGCAGCCATACTATCATTCATGTTGCCAACAATATCTCCAATTCCAGCTCCCGGTTAGCAAACTCTTAACCTGTTCTCCTTATCTCTGGCACAAAACGTTCTGTTTAAATACCTCACCTGGTGATCTCCTGCAACAAAAATTCCTTTGGTTCCTCCTTTTACCTTTTGAGCACTTTGAGCGACCTGCGCGTCGTTGCTCCTCGTTGCTTTGCCTTTGCTTCTTCGTTGAACTGCAGGCTCACCACAGCACTCGTCCTCCAACACAGCAAATGCGTTAGACGTCCTTAGGATATCATTAGGCGGCTTTGTCAAAGTCTTCTTAAGCCCCCTGTCCTTTACAACTTGCCAAGACAAGGTCTTTTTTATACCTGTCGCCTCCATTGTTTCTTCCTGATGTTCAGCTTTCGTACTTCCTCCCGTAGGGAATCCAAATATGTCCTCAGAGCTTTAACGAGATTCATCAGTTCCTTCACTACACCTTCCGTTGTTGCTATAATAATATTACAGCAACATTAAGCATTGTTAATCTCTCTTCATATGACAGGTTTCTAATTTAGGGAATTAGCTTTGTCATCCTATACTGGACACGTTCAAGTGAATTTATATCCATTCTATAGTACAGCGACCAAAACTAAACTGCAAATTCTAAATGGAGTCTAACCATAGCAGGATATAGTTGGAAAATAACACCAGGTGTCTTGTTACTAACGCTTCGATTAATAAATCCCAGTGTCCTATTTGCCTTATTACGAACATTCATGCATTGATCATTTGGTTTTAAATTCTTACTAGTCATAACTCCCAGATCCCTTTCGCAATCCGACTTTCCCATCTCAACACCGCTCGTATCTTGTAACTATCATCATTACCAAATTGCCCTTATCTACAAATCATTCTCTCGCCTTGGTTACCCTTTGCATTTCATCAACTGTGCTCTCAAGCTAAACGAAATTTCTTTCGTCCTAAACCTGCTTCCAACACTAGTAGCACTGTACTATGACTTCCCTTCATATCTGAACTCAAAACTTTTACCAATACCTTTCGTCCTCTTGACATTAAGCTCGCCTTTCGTCAAACTAACACACTTCGTAGCAATCTAGTTCACACTGCTCCTCCTGCTTCTAATGCTGCTGGTGTCTACTCTATTTCCTGTTCGTCTTGTCCTCTCCAGTACTTGGGCGAAACTGGCCGTACACTAAATGTCAGACTTAAAGAACACAAGAGAAATGTTAAGTCTGCAGACACTAACAATGCTCTCTTCTGCCATGTGAGGGATTCTTATCATCCCATTGATTGGTCTTCCTCCAAAATAATCTTTTCTGCCTTTACTCTACACAGACGCCGTCTTGTAGAATCGGCTCTTATACACAATGTACCCAACATGAACTTGAGTCCTGGCTTTGTTGCTGTGGACTCTTCCCTTTCACAGTATATACTCAAATGCTCTAATCTTTCTAACAAACGTGACCTTACATAAGCTTACCCTTTCTATTTACCTTTCTTTCTCTTTCCTTTCTTTCTCTTTTCTCTCTTTTTTCTGTTCATTGTCTTCTCCTACGTTCCCTCGCTTTCCTCTTCTCATTATTTTCTCCTTCTCTTTCGGTGGTTATAATAGGAACTGCCTCGTATGGGCCAATAGGCCCTCTGCAGTTCCTAGTACTAGCCCCTCTACTACACCTTACTTTGCTCCTCATCTCTCGTGCCTATTTATTGCCTGTCTCTACTTCCTCATTACAATCGACTTGAGAATGGTCCAGGACAGACTGAAACGTCGTCATCCCTTCACATTCTAGTGTGTGGTCTGGTCATCATCATTACCTACCCTCAGAACTTTACATTTATCAGTATTAAACTACATCTGCCAATCTTTATACCATTTCAAAACCCTATTTAGATCAATTTGAAGTGATAGTGAGTGTGTTAATTTCCATGTTAATTTCCCTACCGATTTTTGTATCATCGGCAAATTTGCAAATATTGCTACTCAAACCCGAATCTAAATCATTTATATATATTATAAGCAAGAGGTCCGAGCCGAGCCTTGAGGGACTTACAACATTTTGCCACTCTGACTTAACCCCATTTATACTAACTCTGTTTCCTTTGGTATAGCCATGCCCTAAACCAACTTAATATGGCACCCCAATACCATGAGCCTCTAACATCCTATGGCAGTTATTATGTAAGCTAATTTTCATAGTTATGTAAGTATATTAGTACCGCTTTCCCAGACAGTTAAGCCCAGGTCAGCACACACGCACATCCTACACGACTGCTAAGGTCAACAGTCACATCCCACCCAGACAGTTAAGCCAAGGTCAGCAGTCACATCCCACCCAGATGGTTAAGCCAAGGTCAGCAGTCACATCCCACCCAGACATTTAAGCCAAGGTCAACAGTCACATCCCACCCAGACAGTTAAGCCAAGGTCAGCAGTCACATCCCACCCAGACAGTTAAGCCAAGGTCAGCCGTCACATCCCACCCAGACAGTTAAGCCAAGGTCAGCACACACGAACATTCTACACGACTGCTAAGGTCAGCAGTCACATCCCACCTAGACAGTTAAGCCAAGATCAGCAGTCACATCCCACCCAGACAGTTAAGCCAAGGTCAGCCGTCACATCCCACCCAGACAGTTAAGCCAAGGTCAGCACACACGCACATTCTACACGACTGCTAAGGTCAGCAGTCACATCCCACCCAGACAGTTAAGCCAAGGTCAGCAGTCACATCCCACCCAGACAGTTAAGCCCAGGCCAGCACACACGCACATCCTACACAGACTGCTAAGGTCAGCAGTCACATCCCACCTAGATAGTTAAGCCAAGGTCAGCAGTCACATCCCACCTAGACAGTTAAGCCAAGGTCAGCAGTCACATCCCACCCAGACAGTTAAGCCAAGGTCAGCACACACGCACATTCTACACGACTGCTAAGGTCAGCAGTCACATCCCACCCAGATAGTTAAGCCAAGGTCAGCACACACGCACATCCTACACGACTGCTAAGGTCAGCAGTCACATCCCACCCAGACAGTTAAGCCCAGGTCAGCACACACGCACATCCTAAGGTCAGCAGTCAGCCCACCCTGACAAGGACCGCTGGCAGGGCAGGGCTCGACCGGCCGCCTCAGAGCCAGACGGACAACAAAGCCAATCATGCCACCGAGGAACGGCCAGTTGTGTTATATTTGGAAGTTATATTTATATTCCACGTGTTAAAAATATTGTTTATTAATTTTTCCGCGTTACTTTTGTTCATAAAGTTGTTAAATCACATCCCATATATTTATATTTCGTTGAAAACGAGAGAAAGGTTTAGATTTATGATTGAAGGGACGAATCTTTTCAATATTCCTCATGTTTTTCTTCACAGAAGCAGGAAGATTAAAAATAAACTCTCTAAAGTTCATTATTCCTTATTATTTGGGTCTAATGCCTAGTGATGTATTTCATAAGGTCTCGCCTCAAATTCTTAAAGATAAATTCTTCTGTGTAGCACCTGATTATTGCCCCTAATGGTGAGGTGTTAGGTGACATGGATGAATGACATACATTGGGTATTAATGGGGTCCTGTATAATGGGATCCTGTATAATGGGGTCCTGTATAATGGGGTCCTGTATAATGGGGTCCTGTATAATGGGGTCCTGTATAATGGGGTCCTGTATAATGGGATCCTGTATAATGGGGTCCTGTATAATGGGGTCCTGTATAACGGGATATTAATGGGGTAGCAAATTAAGACTGACATGTTGGCAGTTTATGTTCTTCTGGTTGCTGCCGTTCCTGTTGTAGGGTAATTCTGTCCAGCTTCTGCATTGGTCCGGGGTCTTAACAGTGGGTAGAGTGTAACTGTGTATTAGCCGCTTATTGATTGCTGGTTTAGATTTCTTGATATGAAGCACTTCACTGATGTCTAATCTTCTGTTGTCATTGTATCTATCAAATATTTCGGAGTTGCTCAACAAAATATCCCTGTGTACCTGTTGCCGACATTGGTGTTGATCTTTGGTCAACACTGTTCATACATGATCCGTCAGTCATCACCGATCATACATGATCCGTCAGTCATCATTGTTCATACATGATCCGTCAGTCATCATTGTTCATACATGATCCGGCAGTCATCATTGTTCATACATGATCCGTCAGTCATCATTGTTCATACATGATCCGTCAGTCATCATTGTTCATACATGATCCGTCAGTCATCATTGTTCATACATGATCCGTTAGTCATCACCGATCATACATGATCCGTCAGTCATTATTGTTCATACATGATCCGTCAGTCATCACCGATCATACATGATCCGTCAGTCATCATTGTTCATACATGATCCGTCAGTCATCATTGTTCATACATGATCCGTCAGTCATCATTGTTCATACATGATCCGTCAGTCATCACTGTTCATACATGATCCGTCAGTCATCATCGATCATACATGATCCGTCAGTCATCATTGTTCATACATGATCCGTCAGTCATCATTGTTCATACATGATCCGTCAGTCATCATTGTTCATACATGATCCGTCAGTCATCAGTGTTCATACATGATCCGTCAGTCATCACTGTTCATACATGATCCGTCATTCATCACCGATCATACATGATCCGTCATTCATCACCGATCATACATGATCCGTCAGTCATCATTGTTCATACATGATCCGTCAGTCATCACTGTTCATACATGATCCGTCATTCATCACCGATCATACATGATCCGTCATTCATCACCGATCATACATGATCCGTCAGTCATCATTGTTCATACATGATCCGTCAGTCATCACTGTTCATACATGATCCGTCATTCATCACCGATCATACATGATCCGTCAGTCATCACCGATCATACATGATCCGTCAGTCATCACCGATCATACATGATCCGTCAGTCATCATTGTTCATACATGATCCGTCAGTCATCACTGTTCATACATGATCCGTCAGTCATCACTCTTCATACATGATCCGTCAGTCATCACCGATCATACATGACCGTCAGTTAACACTGTTCATACATGACCTGTCAGTCAACACTGTTCATACATGACCTGTCAGTCAACACTGTTCATACATGACCTGTCAGTCAACACTGTTCATACATGACCTGTCAGTCAACACTGTTCATACATGACCGTCAGTCAACACTGTTCATTCATCAATCGTCAGTCAACACTGTTCATTCATCAATTGTCAGTCAACACTGTTCATACATGAACCGTCAGTTAACACTGTTCATACATGAACCGTCAGTCAACACTGTTCATACATGAACCGTCAGTCATCACTGTATATACATGACCGTCAGTTAACACTGTTCATACATGATCGTCAGTTAACACTGTTCATTCATCAATCGCCAGTCAACACTGTTCATGCATGAACAGTCAGTCATCACTGTTCATACATGACCGTCAGTCAACACAGTTCATACATGAACTGTTAGTACTCAAATTGTATGACGGTTGGAATGTAGCTAATCACAATCGAGTAAGCCTCTGCCGTCATTCTCTACAGAGAGCTGGTACTAGCCGTTTTGGTGGCAAGTCAGTATTTTCACAGACCCACAGTAGGTAGGACCTCTGCAGGCCAGATTTACAACTTGTTACCTTACGCAATAAACTGCTGAAGTGATCAACTGTGTATTCTCTTCCAAACAACCAATCATGGAACCAGACATAGGAATATGTACAGGTGACATTGACAGTCTGCCAACGTTATTAGCTCAATTATTAACTTGTTTACGTAGCTGCTGACAGAGATTTTCACTTTCACACAATTTGGCCCTTAGGTCTTCAATCTCTGAGATATCCCTGCACAACTGTTGCCATGTCTGAGTCTTCACAGGTAATCCAGCCACTAGTAGCCTTCTCTGCCAATAGCATAGTGTTTTTAGCTGTTAGCATTTCAACAGTTTCTTGTAATGCTTTAATTCGGTTTCGCATATTGTTGATTTCTGAAGAAAGCATCTGGTTCTCGTGATACATAACATTGAGAGCCTCGGAGCCATCTTCACCTACAACCCGTTTACCCTGTTTGTATTCCATCAATTCAATGCGAAGCTGCTGAATTTCCTGCCTCAATATAGCAATTGCCTTCCTAGCCTTATCTTGATTAACCATTACCCTGTTCTTAATGTTGCGTGCACGATTACCATATTTTAAAGAGTTGAGGGTCTTTAAAATATGTCTTGTGGGTCCACACGACCCACAACCGTCGTGTGGACCCACAACCGTCGTGGGGACCCACAACCGTCGTGGGGACCCACAATCGTTGTGGGGTATTCATGAAGACGGCCAAAAGGTTCGCGCTAACAATCCAAACTAGGGATGAAACCAGCAGGAGAATCACAGAACCGAAGATTACATAGTACCTTCAAGTTATTGCAGGCTCGCTATACAGAGACAACAGCCTGACACATACCATAGGTGGAGACGAGCCTCGTCCCGTGTATCGCTGCCAGGCTCTTTTGCGCCCCGGGACTTGAAGGCTACTCTATGACTGATGACTCAAATAACGACAAGACGACGCCGGAATCTACTAGGAAGATTCATCAGAGTGAGAATATTATGAATCTTGGCTGAAATGCAGCCACAGAATCCATAAAACAAGGAAGATGTGATTTTGTGTGAGAGGATCCAGGAAGGAGTGTCGCCGCGAGAGAGTGCACTGGAGGCACTCACGATATTTTTAATTGGCGCTGGTAGCTTGATGAATAGTATTGTTTAGCGGCTGATTGGCAGGCAATTGTTGTTGATGGAGAACAGTTTCCTGACAGGAGACTCATGAACGTTGGATGAACATTCCCTCAGGACAGCAAGGGACGTGGAGAAAATGATTTCGCCAGAGCCTGGGTGGAAATATTTGTGTTGAAAGGAGTAAATAGGTGCGTGGTGGCAGAGTGCGCGTGGTGGCAGAGAGCGCGTGGTGGCAGAGTGCACGTGGTGGCAGAGTGCACGTGGTGGCAGAGAGCACGTGGTGGCAGAGTGCACGTGGTGGCAGAGAGCACGTGGTGGCAGAGTGCGTGTGGTGGCAGAGTGCGCGTGGTGGCAGAGTGCACGTGGTGGCAGAGAGCATGTGGTGGCAGAGTGCGTGTGGTGGCAGAGTGCGCGTGGTGGCAGAGAGCGCATGGTGACTGAGTGCGCGTGGTGGCAGAGTGCGCGTGGTGGCAGAGTCCGCGTGGAGGCAGAGTGCGCGTGGTGGCAGAGAGCGCATGGTGGCAGAGTGCACGTGGTGGCAGAGAGCGCATGGTGGCAGAGAGCGCCTGGTGGCAGAGTGTGCCTGGTGGCAGAGTGTGCGTGGTGGCAGAGTGCACGTGGTGGCAGAGTGCACGTGGTGGCAGAGTGCGCGTGGTGGCAGAGAGCGTGTGGTGGCAGAGTGCACGTGGTGGCAGAGTGCGCGTGGTGGCAGAGAGCGTGTTGTGGCAGAGAGCGCGTGGTGGCAGAGTGCACATGGTGGCAGACAGCGTGTGGTGGCAGAGTGCACGTGGTGGCAGAGTGCACGTGGTGGCAGAGAGCGTGTGGTGGCAGAGTGCACGTGGTGGCAGAGAGCACGTGGTGGCAGAGAGCATGTGGTGGCAGAGAGCGCGTGGTGGCAGAGTGCACGTGGTGGCAGAGAGCGCGTGGTGGCAGAGTGCGCGTGGTGGCAGAGAGCGTGTGGTGGCAGAGTGCACGTGGTGGCAGAGTGTGCTTGGTGGCAGAGAGCGCGTGGTGGCAGAGTGCACATGGTGGCAGACAGCGTGTGGTGGCAGAGTGCACGTGGTGGCAGAGTGCGCGTGGTGGCAGAGTACACGTGGTTGCAGAGAGCGCGTGGTGGCAGAGAGCACGTGGTGGCAGAGAGCATGTGGTGGCAGAGAGCGCGTGGTGGCAGAGTGCACGTGGTGACAGAGTGCGAGTGGTGGCAGAGTGAGCGTGGTGGCAGAGTGTAGAGGGCGTGGTGACAGAGTGCGTGGTGGTAGAGAGAGTGGTGGTAGAGAGCGTGTGTTACGTACTCCTAGCTGAATACGTATATAAATTTAAAATAACTTGTTTTGTTCCATTATATCATTGCCTGTATATGTACACACATTGTGTTTTTGTAAATTATCGTGTGGTGTGGCAGCGTCAGTGGAGACAGGAGCGCGGTTGCTTTGCACACGTCTAATACCTGTTAGATTCGGGAAGCTGGACCTGTTCAGTTTGGAAGTTCCAGATGTCACTTTTATTTAGTATATATAATTGTTTATTTTCTGTAATTAAACAGGTGGCATTGTACTTATATATTTTGTAAGTAACTATTATCCGTAATTTGCATTCTTGTGTGTTTTGAGAACAAGTGGTTGTTCAATTAGTTTTAAATATGAAAAAGTCCTTAGTTTCCATCCCTCATCCTGGATGAGGCAGACGGGAGAGAATTATGGGTAGCGACAGAGCGAGAGTTCAGTAGCTTCACGGGACTCGAAGAAATAACATGTGGGAGATAAGTCTGTTTACTACTTGTTGTGCTATATTTTATTATACTATATTAGGAGAAGGACAATACCTTTTGTTTGTTGTATAAGTTAACTTGACCATCTGTGTTTTTATATTATACTGTCTTGAATATATATCTATATAATATTTTGTATCTATTCTTCAGTCCTAAAGGAAGATTTTTATTTATGTGCTCATTACTTATCAAGGGGTTATACTGGTGACCCGCTCTTGAGAACAGCAGTTTTCTCATATCCCTAGACGTAATTAAAGCTTGGCTGCTGTAGGGTCACGAGCCGTAACGAACGATAGGTAACAAAGAGTTATGGGGGCCTGTGCCGGGAAATATTGTTCCCACTTAAACTTAACTGTGCTAATCTAACCTTGCCTTCCTAGGTACCAGTGTGTCAAGTGTCTGTGTGTTTTATAAGAACTATTCCATGTGCCAAGCAAGCCTTCCTGTGTGTCAAGTAACAACGTTTCACGATTTTGAGGTAAGTCATCCAAAATATTTTGTTTGTGCAGTGAGGCCAAGCGAATTTTCAGTGTGGTGACAATTTTACAGTGAAGTGTAGTGCAGTGCCATTGTTTTAATTATTGTTGTGAATCAAGTGCCAAGTGTTAGTAACGATGGAGGATAAAGTTGTATCGTTGGTGGCTCACCCAGACTTTGAAGGGATTCAGAGCCTTAAAAAGACTGAGTAATACAAATGGCAAATCAGTTGGATTTGACCACCAACAATAGAATGGTTAAAGCCCAAATATTGAAAGTCATTGTGATGCATTTTGTTGAGAATGGGGAGTTAGAAGAAGAAATTCTAGAAGAGTTAAGAGAGAAGTCGAGTGATCAGATGACGTTAAAGCGTCTTGAGTTAGAAGCGCAAATAGCCAATGCTAAGCTTGAAGCTCAAAAAGAACAGAGAATATTAGAACTTGAAGCTCAAAAGGAACAAACTAGGCAATTAGAGATTCAACAACAAATGGCTGACACTAACTTCAGGCTTGAAACACAGCGTATGGCAGCTGGGCATGGAAATACTAGTAATGTTTCAATAAATAGTGATAATAATCCCATAAGGATGAATAAGTATATAGAGTTACCCAAGTTTAATGAGGAGGATCCTGAGGTTTTCTTTGCCCATTTTTATAAAATTGCTATCAGTATGAACTGGCCAAGGGATCAGTGGGTAGCCATTATGCAGTCTCAATTTAAGGGGCGTAGTCAGGAGGTTTTTACATCCCTACCTGACGCTCATAGCTTTGATTATGAATTTGTAAAGAAAAGCATCTTAAATGCATATCAAATAAATCCAGAGGCACACAGGCAAAAGTTTAGGAACCTAAGGAGGATAAGTGATCAGACAATAGCAGATTTTACTCGTCAGAAGACGAATTTTTGCAACAGATGGTTAAAGTCACTTTCAGTCACTGACTTTGATGCTCTAAAGAATCTTCTTATAATGGAAGAAGTATTGTCATGTCTCCCAGACCAGTTGTCTACTTTTATGGCAGAACAAAAGAATGTAACAGATATTTATGAGCTGTCAAAGCTCGCTGATGAGCACGAGTTGTTGACTAAGGCCCAATTTACGGCCACTTCACCTAAGCCTAGTCGTAGAGTAAATTATAATGCTCACAGAACTCCTTATCAGTATAAGTCTCCTCCTGGTGCGACAGTTACTCCCGTGAACTCTTCTCTTACTAACCCTAAGATTGCTACTCCATTGCCAGGATCATCTAAGCCTAGTAATGTTATTTCTAAACCTACAGTTGGTTCTACCAGTGTGTCCACTGTAAGGTCTTGTTCCCATTGTAAGAGAAAAGGCCATGGAATTAATTCCTGTTTTATATTGCACCCTGAGTTACGACCAACTGGTCTCATTTATTGTAGAGGTGTGCAAAATAAACTTACTAATAAACATGTAACTGTAAACCCCAATTGGGTGAAACAGTATTCACCATATATGTCTTCAGGTGAAGTTTTGTGTATTACTGGGAAGTGGAAGCCAGTGGTTATTCTTCGTGATACAGGTGCTTCCCAAACCATAATTTCATCCAGTATTCTTTCTGATGTTGAAAAGAGAGAGACAGGAAAGTTTGTTGTTCTTCAGAGTGTTGCAGGATGTATAACTGTACCTCTAATAGACATTAATTTCAGATCCACCATTACACCAAGTTTATGCACTGTGGGTGTTAGTACCCAGTTGCCCATCCCAGGTGTGGATGTTATATTGGGTAATGATGTGGCCATAAACCATGTTGTGGGTGAGATTGATCCCCGTTTGTGTAAACAGCCAGTTGCAGACCATGTTTATTCTGCCGGTGCTGAAGTTAGTTCTATGAATGAACCTGTTGTAGAAGATGGTTTTGTCCATTCTACCTGTGCTGATGTCAGTACTAATATAAATCCAGTTGTCAGTTCTGATGTTGTTACTCAAGCATTTGTTCCAGTAACCAGTACCCCTTCAGTGGAGAAGTGGGATGTGGTTGTTCCAGATTCCTGTGTGGCCGATTTAGTTGTTGAGAGTAAGCCTGATACTATGACTCTGCTTTATTCCAATAAATTGGGAAAGGATGTCCATGTACCATTGTCTTGCCCGCGCACTACGAACGTTGTGCCAGGAGTTGAGAGAAACTTAAAAGCCACGACTCTGTATTCCAGGCAAGTGAATGGTTTAGGACAAGATGTCGGGTTGGCAGAAGTATTCACGCTCACTCCAAGTTTAGAATCAGTTGTCGAGAGTAAGTCTGTTGTAGAGGCCCCGCCTCACCCTAGTCAAGGTGATATAATAGGGGAGGAGGTCAAACTACCTGTTACTTGCCCGCTCGTTTCAGATTCCCTTCATTTAGGTGCTTTGAGTAGAACTGACCCTAAGATTTCAGAGAGAAGCAAGGAGACAGTCTGTACTGTAGATCCAGTTTTGGAGAGTGTGGGAAAGCAGCCAGAGGATCAGCTTCTGTTGAGTAGATGGAGACCCATTGAGCCTCCCTCTTCAGTTGTCTGTGAGGATGTGACCCAGCTTGGTAGTGATATTAGTGATTGTGAGCAGACAGTACTCCAAGCAGCTCCAGAAGTCATGGGAGGAAATTTTGGTAAAATCATTAAGAGTGGTAAAGTAGCATTTGGATCTAAGTTGCAGAGTTGTGATTCTTATTCTATGTGGAGTAAGTATTTCTCATTGTGTACATTGAGTCAGAGTGTGTGTAGGATGTTGAAATCTACTTTTATTCTGCAGGAGCCATTTTCTTGTGAAGTAATGGACTGTGGGACATCTTTGTCAAGCCTTGTGGTTGAGCAGAGAGAGTTTACTCAAGTAGGTTGTGCATCCAGTTCTGAGGAAGTGGTGAGTTATGCTAGAGCAGTGTCTCTATATTCAGATCCAATTAATTTTGATGCACGAGTGATAAAAGTGTATGTTCCACTTAAGTGTGGTGTTGACTTTCAGAGTCATATTGGAGTTGACTTTCAGAGTCATATTGTGGGTGAAGGATTAAATCATACTGGGGAGCAGATGTTTGAGGCTCCAGGTGTGTATTTCAAGTTGGAGGATAAGGTTATCCTACCTAGTGTTAATCATTGTGAAGGGTTACAGATTGTCCTTGGGTGTTTCCCAGGTAATCTGCTGTTCATCTTCAAGATGTTAAGACCCTTAAACCTCTTGGTTGATTGGTTGTCATCAGACGTAAATCACTTGGGAAGTGATGGTGAGGGTTGTAAAGTTTTCGGCATGTTTTATTTAGTCTTTTGGAAGACTAGACGGTTGATGAAAGTGTGTGTTGTGTTCAAGTTCACCATCAGGAGGTGTGAACTTGTCTTCGGAGTTCTGATTGAGATATGGTGCCTAGGCATATGCCTGTTTTCTTTCACTGATCGTTATGACAGAGTTATGAGGCAATTGATTTCTGTGTTCCTTATGGATCATCTGAGTCAGTTCGATCAGGTAGTCTTTGCACTTATCTTGGGTTGCATTTCTTGGTTTGAAGGTCAAAGGTTTGCTAAGTCCGTGTCTTGTGTTTCGGAAGGTTCTATGAATGGGAAAGTCTTATACATAATTGTGAGGTTTAATGCTAATTTCTCTAATTTTAGTATACATTGGGCGAGAGTATGTGTTCCACAGAGGATCAAGAGTGATGAAGAGCAGATGTCTGTGTCAGAGCATACCCAGGAGAAGTCCCAAATCTACTAAACATCCAGTCAGCTTCAATTAAGCAGTTCAGCTCCAGAAAAAGGGAGTAATGGAAAATGGAGTCTGTCTTGGAAAACTTCACCATGTGGAAAAGGGATCACATGGAAATACGGAACTGATCTTAGAGAAATAGTAGAAACATATGAAAAGCTAAATTGCCATGATAACTGTGTGAAAGCAGCTACCTTTATTGACAATTCTATTCATGCTACTAATGATACTGTTGTAGATAGGAGTGTGAAATATGATCTGAAACAAAGTGAAATAAATGAGATAGTACCCTGGAGAGATAAATTTGCATACTCCAGTGACACATATGTAGAACATAGTCATAAGACTGAAATTTCTGAGTTTCCTATAAGACTATATTTGGAGTGTTTTCATATTTGTCCAGAAATTTGTTCTTATTACTTATACATGTTTGGTGTAATTAATACCATAAATCTCAAGTGTCATACATTTTACTTTGAAAAAATGCCATTGATCTTCAATCTATTGCATTTTTTTTCTTGGAGGTGGAAGTGTTACGTACTCCTAGCAGAATACGTATATAAATTTGAAATAGCATTTTTGTTTCCATTATATCATTGCCTGTATATGTACACACATGGTGTTTTGTAAATTGTCGTATGGTGTGGCAGCGTTAGTGGAGACAGGAGCGGGGTTGCGTTGCACACGTCTAGTACCTGTTCAATACGGGAAAGCTGGACCTGTTCAGTTTGGAAGTTCCAGATGTCACTTTTATTTAGTTAGGTAATTGTTTATATACTGTAATTAAACAGGTGGCATTATACTTATATATTTTGTAGGTAACTATTATATGTAATTTGCATTCTTATGTGTTTTGAGAACAAGTGGTTGTTCAATTAGTTTTAAATATTAAAAAGTCCTTAGTTTCCATCCCTCATCCTGGGATGAGGCAGACGGGAGGTGAGAATGTGGGTAGCGCCAGAGCGAGAGTTCAGTAGCTTCGGGGAACCAGGAGGAGTAACATGTGGGAGATAAGTCTGTTATTTCTTGTTGTGCCATATTTACTATTATATTTTACGTGAAATGACAATACTTTCATTTATTGTATAAGTTAACTTAACCATCTGTGTTTTTATATTATACTGTCTTGAATATATATCTATATAATATTTTGTATCTATTCTTCAGTCCTAAAGGAAGAGTTTTATTTATGTGCTCATTACTTATCAAGGGGTTATACTGGTGACGCGCTTTAGAGAGCAGCAGTGGTATCCCTAGACGTAATTAAAGCTTGGCTGCTGTAGGGTCACGAGCCGTAACGAACGATAGGTAACAAGGTTAACCTTTCAAAGAAAAGTTTGAATACCAATGATTATTTGTACAGTAATTATTCTAATTATAGTTAGTCAAGGTACAGTAAAAAGTTGGTGAGGTGTGATTGTAACTATGAGAGGTAGTGGTGGTATAACAAAATGTGGCATGTTCTAATAATGGTAATTGGTATGATCAGATACAGTTTTAATTATGGTTTGTGGCATAGTCAGATGTGGTGACAATTATATGTGGTATGATGGGCTTTGTTGGTGACTTAGGGTGTTCATAGTGGTGTGATAAGGTAGAGTCCGCATATTGGTGGTGGCGGATTAGTTGAGAGGCCACAATTGCTAAATATCATATATTGGCTAGAACTACAGGTATAACTGCATTTATGTACTTTGGCTGTGCGCACTATGTTCTTGTGCATGACATGTGATCATACCTTGCATTGATTTCCGGAATCAACGTCTCCGCGGCCCGGTCTAACCAGGCCTCCTCGTACATACAACTCTTTTCTGTGTAATATGGTAGTCGCACGTAAGTCTTAAACCTATAGAAATCAAAAACTTATAAACAACCTGAGGGTTGTTTGACCAAGGGTCCCAGAGAACATGTCACACAAAAGGTGGCAGATGATCTGCAATTAAAGCCTGTAACTACCTTACCTTGAGGTTACCTTGAGGTGCTTCCGGGGCTTAGCGTCCCCGCGGTCCGGTCGTCGACCAGGCCTCCTGGTTGCCGGACTGATCAACCAGGCTGTTGGACGCGGCTGCTCGCAGCCTGACGTATGAGTCACAGCCTGGTTGATCAGGTATCCTTTGGAGGTGCTTATCCAGTTCTCTCTTGAACACTATGAGGGGTCGGCCAGTTATGCCCCTTATGTGTAGTGGAAGCGTGTTGAACAGTCTCGGACCTCTGATGTTGATAGAGTTCTCTCTCAGAGTACTGTTGCACCTCTGTTTTTCAACGGGGGTATTCTGCACATCCTGCCATGTCTTCTGGTCTCATGTGATGTTATTTCTGTGTGCAGGTTTGGGACCAGCCCCTCTAATATTTTCCACGTGTAAATTATTATGTACCTCTCCCGCCTGCGCTCAAGGGAGTACAGTTTTAGGCTCTTTAGTCGGTCCCAATAGTTTAGATGTTTTACTGAGTGGATTCTAGCAGTAAAGGATCTCTGCACGCTCTCCAGGTCAGCAATTTCTCCAGCTTTGAAAGGTGCTGTCATTGTGCAGCAGTACTCCACTCTAGAGAGCACAAGCGTTTTGAAAAGTATCATCATCGGTATAGCATCTCTAGTGTGAAAAGTTCTTGTTATCCAACCTGTCATTTTTCTTGCAGTTGTGACGGATACTTTATTGTGTTCTTTAAAGGTAAGGTCTTCCGACATGAGTACACCCAGATCCTTTACATTGCCTTTTCGTTCTATGTTAGGATTTGCCTGAGTTTTCTGCGTGGTTTCCGTTTTTATATTTTCATTTTTTCCATAGCGCATGAGCTGGAACTTATCTTCGTTAAACACCATATTATTTTCTGTAGCCCATAGAAAGGCCTGATCTACATCTGACTGGAGGTTCGCCGTGTCCTCTATGTTGCCTACTCTCATGAAGATCCTAGTGTCATCTGCAAAGGATGATACAGTGCTATAGGTTGTGTTCTTGTCTATGTCCGATATGAGGATGAGAAAAAGTACTGGAGCAAGCACTGTACCCTGGGGGACTGAGCTCTTCACGGTTGATGGGCTGGATTTTATTTTGTTGACTATTACACATTGGGTTCTGTTGATCAGGAAATTGTAGATCCATCTGCCTATTTTTCCGGTAATTCCTTTTGAACGCATTTTATGTGCAATAACACCATGGTCACATTTATCAAAAGCTTTTGCGAAATCTGTGTAAATTACATCAGCGTTTTGTTTGTCTTCCATAGCATCTAATGCCATATCATAGTGGTCCAGCAACTGCGACAGGCAAGAGCGCCCTGTTCTGAAACCATGTTGTCCGGGGTTATGGAGATGCTGTGATTCCATGTATTTTGTGATCTTACTTCTTAGCACTCTTTCAAAAATTTTTATGATGTGCGATGTTATTGCTATCGGTCTGTAATTTTTTGCCTCTGCCTTATTTCCTCTTTTATGAAGTGGTGCTATCTCTGCTGTTTTTAGTATATCAGGAATAACGCCAGTATCTAGGCTTTGTCTCCATAGAATGTGGAGGGCCCACGATGGTGTTTTTTTACTGTTCTTTATGAATATGGAGTTCCAAGAATCCGGGCCTGGTGCAGAGTGCATAGGCATACTGTTTATGGCTTCTTCAAAATCCAGTGGGGATAGGGTGACGTCTGATATATGATTTGATGTTGGTATCGTATCCATGAAAAATTCATTTGGGTTATCAATCTTTAGTGTGTTTAATGGCTCGCTGAAAACAGAGTCGTACTGCGTCCTCAGTAGCTCGCTCATTTCTTTGTTGTCATCGGTGAAAGTTCCATCTCCCTTTCGCAGGGGCCCGATTACTAGATGTGGTTTTTTTTTCTTGATGTTGCATAGGAAAAAAAATATTTCGGATTTCTTTCTATTTCACTGATGGCCTTTTGCTCTCTTTGCCTCTCCTGGGTTTTGTATGATTCTTGTAGCTTCCGTTCAATTGTTTCTATTTCTCTACCTAACCTTCTTCGCCGTTCTTGAGATAGGGTGCGACTCTCAAGTTGTTCCGCGATTCGTTTCTTCGCCTATCTAGGGAACGACGTTCCCGTTCCAATCTGCATAGTGTTATGATCTCAGCCTGCAGGAGAAACGAGTCTCCCTCCTTGAGAGTTATTCAGCAAGCCTGACCTAACTAAAAGGTCTAGCAAATATTGAGGTAATAACCCATATGTAGAATAGTTGCTTGGATATGTATAACTATTTGAGATTATGGGCAATGAAGAAGAAAACAGATAAATGACTGGCTAGGAGATGTGGACATTTTGCTGGTGGCGTGAGGCTCGTTTCTGGAGGGCTTTGGCATCACTTGAGGCCAGACTTGGCAGGGGGAAAGCCGCGCTCTGTTGAACTCCCGCCAGAGGGGAACCCCTAGTGATATATCTCGAAGAGAAGAGAAGTGTGTAGACGTGCCAGCTGTGGAACTGAGCTGGGAACATTGTGGTCTCAAGTCCTGGTCGAAGAAGAGAGTATCAAGCCGGCCAGAGAGATTATTGTGGGCCGTGGCAGCGCCATGACCAAGCCTCGACAGAGAAAGGGGCGCCCTCGACCAGACGATCTGTGGTAAGCACGATATACGCCAGTTCATAGTGATTGCTTGTAGTTGGTCGTGTGCCCAGCGACAGTAGCAACGTTTATTGATAAGTTAGACATGCTTTAATAAGGCAGAAAGCCTGAAATAAGAGAGTGGAGAGGGAGGAACACGGAGCGACGTCCGTCCCCTCTGAGCGCTGGCAGGTGACTGAGAGCTCCCGACGGCAGAGGCCCCTCCCTGAGTGAGTGAGGCGGAGTGAGTGAGGACCGCCGCCGGGCGAGGTGGAGTATGGACCCGCCCAAAACGGGGGAGTCCACTCTCACTGTATGTAGAGGACAGATAGAGGTTTGAGGCAAGCATATTGTGTGGTTATTTTTGTTTATGTGTTAAAGGGGAAACATTTTATTGGAGTGTCGATGGGTTGCAGGTTTGTTCTTTGGGGAAGAAGTTGCTGAGAACTTCGAAGCCAGCAGATGAAGTAGCTGATGAGACTCCAAGGTAGTGGAGGCGAGGACCACGAGCTGTGAGGAGAAGCAGTGAAGAGGAGTGTCACGTGCTTCTGTAGAGGTGGCGAAGCACCATAGTTGCTCGAGGAAACTTCATGGTGTAGCAGCCAAGAGAGCTGTGGAGGAACCTAGCAGAAGTAGTAGAGCACCATAGTTGCTCAAGGAAACTTCATGATAGCAGCCTGGAGGAGCTGCAGAGGATCCTGGTAGTGAAGCCCGGAAGAACCTAAAGATATCAGGGTAGTGAACTTCCAGAGGTGGAAGGGCAGTTCTGGTGGATTACTTGTAGGGAGTTGATAGTGTTTGGTTGTCATTAGCGTGCAAGACGCAGTGAGAGGTGAGTGATTGTTTGCAGTGTTATGTCAAGGAGTGTTTTATACTGAAGTTTAGAGTTACAGTCGTAGGATGGATTACCTACAGATGTATGTGTTCTAGGACTGATAGAGTGATCGATTGATCATTGTTGTGCATCAATGAACATTTATACTGATATATGTTATTGCATTCAAATGCTGATTTTCTTTGTACACATTTAAAGATATATATATATATATATATATATATATATATATATATATATATATATATATATATATATATATATATATATATATATATATATATATATATATATATATTTCTCTTGCTGCTAATGCAACAGTGTATGTAGACTTGATCAACTTGAGGAGGTTGATAGTATCAGGTGGTGAATCAGAAGATAGGATACCACTTGATAAGCTGATGATAGAGTTCTGATGGTGTTGGAGTGCAACCTGATTGTAATATTATAGAGTATAGGATTCATTATTATTATATGTGTGTATGTATCGTGTATGTGCTTTGTCCAGTAAATGTATCCCAATTTGCTGGTGTTTGCCCTTGTCCTAGTGAGGCTTCCCAGGAGGTAGTAAAGAAGGAGAGAGAGAGAAAGAACCAAGAACCACTGCTGTGGACAGGGTAGAAGGTAGTACTAGTAAGTCATAGGGGATTGAGGAGATCATATCTCATAAGGAGAGAGTGGGGAGTCACAGCGGCTCGAGTGGGTTGGTGCACGTGACAACGAGGCTAAGTGTTGGAGCCGCATCCCCTAAACATGTGACGCTGAGCCCCTCTCCAAGAGCCAGAAGCGCCAAGGGTGATCTCCTAGTATAAGCACTCTACCGAGTTGTGGGTTGAGTTGTCCATAGAGAAGGATCAACGACGACAACATCAACCAACCCACGGGACTATAATAATATCTTCCTCTTTTTTCTTAGGGGTATGCGGTTTGAACATATTTCTAGTGCTACTGAGCTTATTTTTTCCAGGCACTGGTTCAGGTTTGCATTTTCTAGCTGTTCTTCCCAGTTTATTTCTGTGAAGTCCTGGTTTATTTGCTCCCAGTTTATCTATTTATTATTGAAGTTGAATTTGCTGAAATCTCCTCCACCGGGAATCTGGACTGGTTTTGAAGGTCTACTCCCCATGGTTGTCATAACTTCAATTAAGTTGTGATCTGAGTAACAGGTATTTGTAATCATTATGTTCCTGATCAATTCATCATTATTAGTGAAAATGAGGTCCAGCGTGTTCTCCTTCCTAGTTGGTTTTACTATTTGCTGGTTTAAGGCAAACCTGTCGCACATCCGTAGCAGGTCATTTGCATGTGCCTGTTCATTTAGGCTACTTCCTGGTATTCTTTCTGATATTACTGTATTAGCCAGGTGCTTCCATTTCAGGTGCCGTAAGTTGAAGTCCCCAAGCAGGATGATGTTCGGAGCTGGATTTGTGAGGTTTTCCAAGCAGTGTTCTATTTTTATTAGTTGGTCTTTAAACTGCTGAGGGTTTGCCTCCGGTGACTTATATACAAGGACAATAACTACATTTAAAATCTCTATTTTGATTATCAGCAGGTGACATTATCAGCTGGTGACAACTTAGGTGACATTAAATATATCGGGGTTCCTGGCTGATACAGAACCTCAAGTCTACCAGGTGGTGCAACCATTAGTACGTTTAGGCAGCTTCGTCCGTCAAGTACAAGCCATCGTGGTGGACACAATTCCAACGGACCTACATAGGTCCGACCATTTGACAAGGTCGGGGAGCCACTGCCAAGTTCATGAGAAAAAGGGGAATACAATTGACAGACCAAATTAAGTCTGAGCACCTCACCGACATCGGAACCCTTGTAGGTTTAGACTACTACAACAAATTCATCATTAATCAAATTAAATATCAGGGAAAAATCTGTCAAATTCTGCAGGAGGCAAGTTACTCACAGGCTCAGTATTAAGCATGAAGAGCCTATGCCTGGCGACAAACAACGCAAATAGATATTTAAACTGTCAGCTGAATATAAAACTCCAGTAAAATATACTAAGGTAAATACAGCTGACTATGTCAACAGAGGATGATTTTAAAATCATAATTTAAAGTTGAAGGTGACCTCGTGAAGCCTCAGTGGCAAATTTGTGACCAGTAGACTAAATAGCTACAAATCACTGCGACCAATGTCATGGATCACATTGCTGTCTCAGAGTCATACTTGACTTTAAAGATTGAGTACATGCAATCCTCTGAATCAATTAAACTAAAATAAATTATCAATTTTATCAGCAAAGAAAACAAATACGCACAATGGAGCATTGGTGACTATATAAATCCGGCAACTGGTTTTAATACAATTATTATTAGCTGAAATGTATTCTATAGGCCTCAGTGGCGAATCAGTGACCAGTAGCCTAAACAAGCTACAAGTCACTGCGACTAATGTCACTGATCCCACTGCAGTCCCAGAAACATACTTGACTGTAGTAATTGATCACATTCAGTCCTCTTGGATTAATGAAATTTAATTGGGCTAAAAACTTAGCATCACATGAGTTAGCAGGAAAATGAAATCGCTTAGAGACTTCCGACACCTGCATCTAGTACGGGACATTCGTTATGTACAAACTGATGCACATGTTCAACTAACCACTAAAATCAAATTAATCTTATAATTTTAAGGAGAAGTATTAGTGTTCGTCACTTTTAAATAATGGACTCCTACACGTGTCTCCCCCCCCCCCCAAAAAAAAAAATATATTGGAAAAAACCTAGGGTCCTGTGTCTGTGTTGCAGATATAAATTCTCATAAAATAAATACAAATAGTAATAGAAAAATGAAGATATGACACGAGAATTGATTGTTGGGATGAAAACAGTTAAATCTTAAACTTATATAGATGTTCTCGTGAGAAATCAAAATAAATTTTGCAACAAATGTTTAAAAAAAAAGATATAAACTTTCAGTAGCTTATTTATTCAGCTACTCATTCAGGTATTCTATTCAGGTATCCATTCAGAGACAATCAGTCGTCATGAGCTTTAAAGCTGACGCCTTTTCAGTTGAGATGTCGGAAAAAAAGACACCATTTACTAACTTTCAATACAATAAGCAGATAATATTGTTGCTGATTTTGTACTAACCAATTCACCCAAAGTATTTTATTTAATTATTCAAAGAAATTTTGAATAGTGGAGTTTTCCCTGGATGAAAACGAGGATATAATTGCAAGTCACCAAAATTAAATTCACCAGCTAATAATATTGTGACTTCTTCTTTAACATCAGTCTCTGTACCGCAAACATCATACAAACCATTTCTCTGGAACGAAGTAAATTATTATTACTAAAACAAATTAAATATAAACCTTCTTTTCACTTCTTGATAAAAACGTAACTGGAGAAAACGCCAATGCGGGAGAGAGAGAAGAGACGCCGTGATAGGCTCAACAAAAGTTTCATCTAAGAGCATGCTAGAAAGTTCTGAGAATATTTCCCTCTAGACACAGTGTTATGCAACGACAAATCTCCCATCATCAGCACATCTTCGCTAACCAATAAGGGACGTGTTCTTTCTGTACCTGATAACCTGTTTAATCTAGTTATTCCTGGCCAGTAATATAGATTAGGGTAGACCGGTGAGGACATAAGGCGAGCCACCCAAAAGGGGAAAAATAAATTATTAAATAGACTAATTATTTTCCCTGATATAGATGTCATATATTGATAACGATTATTACTGTGTACCCTTCTGATAGATGAAATTGAAGCGGAAGAAGAAATTAGCATCAGGTCTGTGGTACAACACGTGACATGTGATAACGCTACCCTGACCCATGAAGAGTATCAGTTTGCTTGATCTTTCGTGTTCATATCTGGTTGACCAGGCCACATTCTACTATAGAGATAAGCTGGATTTGTTTAAATTTAATACTAACAATTGTAGTCTACACCTATTAACAATTGTAGCAAATTTCTACCAATCAATTAATTTAGATTTGGTAAGCTATTAATAATTACCACCCCCAACTTGTGTAGGAAACTGCTTGTGAAAAATTAAATCATGCAGTCCACTTGAATGTCATACAGTCCACTTTAATGTCATACAGTCCACTTTAGAATCATACAGTCCACCATCGAAATAAATAAATTAACCAATAAATTACTTAAAAAAACATTAGAAATCATTAAATATCTCCTTTAATAATTGTAATTAAAATAAACATTAAAATCCCATAAGTCAGTTTTCCCCACATGTGAGAAGATATGGATTCTACGGTAAAGTGCAAGTGACTGATAAACTGAAGCGTGGCAGTGACGGTGAGTGAAGCGTGGCAGTAACGGTGAGTCAAATGTGGCAGTGACGGTGAGTCAAATGTGGCAGTGACGGTGAGTCAAATGTGGCAGTGACGGTGAGTCAAATGTGGCAGTGACGGTGAGTCAAATGTGGCAGTGACGGTGAGTGAAGCGTAGCAGTGACGGTGAGTCAAATGTGGCAGTGACGGTGAGTCAAATGTGGCAGTAACGGTGAGTCAAATGTGGCAGTGACGGTGAGTCAAATGTGGCAGTGACGGTGAGTCAAATGTGGCAGTGACGGTGAGTCAAATGTGGCAGTGACGGTGAGTCAAATGTGGCAGTGACGGTGAGTCAAATGTGGCAGTGACGGTGAGTGAAGCGTAGCAGTGACGGTGAGTCAAATGTGGCAGTGACGGTGAGTCAAATGTGGCAGTAACGGTGAGTCAAATGTGGCAGTGACGGTGAGTCAAATGTGGCAGTGACGGTGAGTGAAGCGTAGCAGTGACGGTGAGTCAAATGTGGCAGTGACGGTGAGTCAAGCGTGGCAGTGACGGTGAGTCAAGCGTGGCAGTGACGGTGAGTGAAGCGTGGCAGTGACGGTGAGTGAAGCGTAGCAGTGACGGTGAGTCAAATGTGGCAGTGACGGTGAGTGAAGCGTAGCAGTGACGGTGAGTCAAATGTGGCAGTGACGGTGAGTGAAGCGTGGCAGTGACGGTGAGTGAAGCGTGGCAGTGACGGTGAGTGAAGCGTGGCAGTGACGGTGAGTCAAGCGTGGCAGTGACGGTGAGTCAAATGTGGCAGTGACGGTGAGTCAAATGTGGCAGTGACGGTGAGTCAAATGTGGCAGTGACGGTGAGTGAAGCGTGGCAGTGACGGTGAGTCAAATGTGGCAGTGACGGTGAGTCAAATGTGGCAGTGACGGTGAGTCAAATGTGGCAGTAACGGTGAGTCAAATGTGGCAGTGACGGTGAGTCAAATGTGGCAGTGACGGTGAGTCAAGTGTGGCAGTGACGGTGAGTCAAATGTGGCAGTGACGGTGAGTCAAATGTGGCAGTGACGGTGAGTGAAGCGTGGCAGTAACGGTGAGTCAAATGTGGCAGTGACGGTGAGTCAAGCGTGGCAGTGACGGTGAGTCAAATGTGGCAGTGACGGTGAGTCAAATGTGGCAGTGACGGTGAGTCAAATGTGGCAGTAACGGTGAGTCAAATGTGGCAGTGACGGTGAGTCAAATGTGGCAGTGACGGTGAGTCAAATGTGGCAGTGACGCTGAGTGAAGCGTAGCAGTGACGGTGAGTCAAATGTGGCAGTGACGGTGAGTCAAGCGTGGCAGTGACGGTGAGTCAAGCGTGGCAGTGACGGTGAGTGAAGCGTGGCAGTGACGGTGAGTGAAGCGTAGCAGTGACGGTGAGTCAAATGTGGCAGTGACGGTGAGTCAAGCGTGGCAGTGACGGTGAGTGAAGCGTGGCAGTGACGGTGAGTGAAGCGTGGCAGTGACGGTGAGTCAAGCGTGGCAGTGACGGTGAGTCAAATGTGGCAGTGACGGTGAGTCAAATGTGGCAGTGACGGTGAGTCAAATGTGGCAGTGACGGTGAGTGAAGCGTGGCAGTGACGGTGAGTCAAATGTGGCAGTGACGGTGAGTCAAGCGTGGCAGTGACGGTGAGTCAAATGTGGCAGTGACGGTGAGTCAAGCGTGGCAGTGACGGTGAGTGAAGCGTGGCAGTGACGGTGAGTGAAGCGTGGCAGTGACGGTGAGTCAAGCGTGGCAGTGACGGTGAGTCAAATGTGGCAGTGACGGTGAGTCAAATGTGGCAGTGACGGTGAGTCAAATGTGGCAGTGACGGTGAATGAAGCGTGGCAGTGACGGTGAGTCAAATGTGGCAGTGACGGTGAGTCAAGCGTGGCAGTGACGGTGAGTCAAATGTGGCAGTGACGGTGAGTGAAGCGTGGCAGTGACGGTGAGTGAAGCGTGGCAGTGACGGTGAGTCAAATGTGGCAGTGACGGTGAGTCAAATGTGGCAGTGACGGTGAGTGAAGCGTGGCAGTAACGGTGAGTCAAATGTGGCAGTGACGGTGAGTCAAGCGTGGCAGTGACGGTGAGTCAAATGTGGCAGTGACGGTGAGTCAAATGTGGCAGTGACGGTGAGTCAAGTGTGGCAGTGACGGTGAGTCAAATGTGGCAGTGACGGTGAGTCAAATGTGGCAGTGACGGTGAGTGAAGCGTGGCAGTAACGGTGAGTCAAATGTGGCAGTGACGGTGAGTCAAGCGTGGCAGTGACGGTGAGTCAAATGTGGCAGTGACGGTGAGTCAAATGTGGCAGTGACGGTGAGTCAAATGTGGCAGTAACGGTGAGTCAAATGTGGCAGTGACGGTGAGTCAAATGTGGCAGTGACGGTGAGTCAAATGTGGCAGTGACGGTGAGTGAAGCGTAGCAGTGACGGTGAGTCAAATGTGGCAGTGACGGTGAGTCAAGCGTGGCAGTGACGGTGAGTCAAGCGTGGCAGTGACGGTGAGTGAAGCGTGGCAGTGACGGTGAGTGAAGCGTAGCAGTGACGGTGAGTCAAATGTGGCAGTGACGGTGAGTCAAGCGTGGCAGTGACGGTGAGTGAAGCGTGGCAGTGACGGTGAGTGAAGCGTGGCAGTGACGGTGAGTCAAGCGTGGCAGTGACGGTGAGTCAAATGTGGCAGTGACGGTGAGTCAAATGTGGCAGTGACGGTGAGTCAAATGTGGCAGTGACGGTGAGTGAAGCGTGGCAGTGACGGTGAGTCAAATGTGGCAGTGACGGTGAGTCAAGCGTGGCAGTGACGGTGAGTCAAATGTGGCAGTGACGGTGAGTCAAGCGTGGCAGTGACGGTGAGTGAAGCGTGGCAGTGACGGTGAGTGAAGCGTGGCAGTGACGGTGAGTCAAGCGTGGCAGTGACGGTGAGTCAAATGTGGCAGTGACGGTGAGTCAAATGTGGCAGTGACGGTGAGTCAAATGTGGCAGTGACGGTGAATGAAGCGTGGCAGTGACGGTGAGTCAAATGTGGCAGTGACGGTGAGTCAAGCGTGGCAGTGACGGTGAGTCAAATGTGGCAGTGACGGTGAGTGAAGCGTGGCAGTGACGGTGAGTGAAGCGTGGCAGTGACGGTGAGTCAAATGTGGCAGTGACGGTGAGTCAAATGTGGCAGTGACGGTGAGTGAAGCGTGGCAGTAACGGTGAGTCAAATGTGGCAGTGACGGTGAGTCAAGCGTGGCAGTGACGGTGAGTCAAATGTGGCAGTGACGGTGAGTCAAATGTGGCAGTGACGGTGAGTCAAATGTGGCAGTAACGGTGAGTCAAATGTGGCAGTGACGGTGAGTCAAATGTGGCAGTGACGGTGAGTCAAGCGTGGCAGTGACGGTGAGTCAAATGTGGCAGTGACGGTGAGTCAAATGTGGCAGTGACGGTGAGTCAAATGTGGCAGTAACGGTGAGTCAAGCGTGGCAGTGATGGTGAGTCAAGCGTGGCAGTGATGGTGAGTCAAGCGTGGCAGTGATGGTGAGTCAAGCGTGGCAGTGATGGTGAGTCAAGCGTGGCAGTGACGGTGAGTGAAGCGTGGCAGTGACGGTGAGTGAAGCGTGGCAGTGACGGTGAGTCAAATGTGGCAGTGACTGTGAGTCAAATGTGGCAGTGACGGTGAGTCAAATGTGGCAGTGACGGTGAGTGAAGCGTGGCAGTAACGGTGAGTCAAATGTGGCAGTGACGGTGAGTCAAGCGTGGCAAGCGAGTCTACGTTAATTTTAACTCCAATAAAAGAAAATTGACCTCATACATAATGAAATGTGTAGCTTTATCATTTCATAAGAAAAAAAATTAGAGAAAATATATTAATTCAGGAAAACTTGGCTTATTAGGCAAATCAGGCCTTGCATAGTAGACCGAGAAGTGCGTTCTGGCTACTAGGTACGACATATATATATATATATATATATATATATATATATATATATATATATATATATATATATATATATATATATATATATACATGCGGAAAATCCACAGAGAAATATGAAATGAGGTGAACGTTTTGGCTTGTTAAAGCCTTTGTCAACACCAGACTGACTAAGGAGAAGGGAAGGGGGAGGATATATAGGCCGACACCTGACCAACCCATCCCTAGGGAAAGAATTAACCAAAAACAGGTATAGCTTAGCTTAGAATGGTCAAAGAGGATTAAGCGGTCAGAGAATAAGGATGAAAGATTAAAGAAAAGCCTCATGAACACACAATATATGAATATACAATTATAATGAGACATTGTAAGCCTCTCTATCAGAGTTGTTTCTTAAACTGTTGTGCAATATTATAACTTACAAATGGATCAAGTTTGTACATACCAGTAGGTGAGGTGCTAGATTCCTGTCCTAGTCAGCTCGAGAGGTAGCTGGTGCTGACCTCTGGTGAGGTGGCGCCTAGAAAATCAGCGCCATCTATTATAGGAGGAGTTGTATGTCTATGTCAGAGTACGTAAGTGATGTTTCCTAGTGTCCCAAGTACTGACCAGTGTACTGATGACGTGTCTGTATCCACAGAGTCGACGTAGGGCTGCTGTGGTACGAGGACAGTCAGTCTACCCAGGGCAGCCAATGTCTCTCCATTCCATTCTGGTTTACGGAAGCAGTGAGCCACCGTCGAAGAAGAACTGTGTAGTGTTCTGCTGTCTGCCCGTGAAGTGGCAGTGACGGAATTCGGCGTACCCGGGACTGGCTAGTGGAAGAAAAGACTGACAGTAAGGTGCTACGGAGGAGTGTAACCAGCGAGTTGCATGAAGCTCCTGCCAAGGGTTAACTACCCTTGTATTTGTTCGGGAAGAGGCCCAGCAGCGCGAGGCTGATGTTCTCTACCAGCACCAGGCTGGAGAGTGATTGTGGGCGTGCACGAAGAGCACCTGGTGAGACTGTGTATAGGCTGGCCCATGGCCAGGGTAGACTCGTTGGTGTTTCCCAGTACTGGTTGAGGACGGTACTGTGTGTTGAGGAAACACGAAAGCTGACAAAACTGCATCGATTGAGCATCGAGGAACGCTTAGTGTCCCATGAGAGAGACACTTGTGTATATATTAAGTGTTATCTTGAGATGATTTTGGGGCTTTTTAGTGTCCCCGCGGCCCGGTCCTCGACCAGGCCTCCACCCCCAGGATGCAGCCCGTGACAGCTGACTAACACCCAGGTACCTATTTACTGCTAGGTAACAGGGTCATAGGGTGAAAGGAACTCTGCCCATTGTTTCTCGCCGGCGCCCGGGATCGAACCCGGGACCACAGGTTCACAAATTCCGTGTGCTGTCCGCTCGGCCGACCGGCTCCCTGTAGTAATACTTCCTTTAGGAATATATATAAGGTGATGGGAAAGTGATTATATATGAATATATTGATAATTTATGAAGTGTCGTATTCAATACAACCACCCCTTTGTGTTTTACTTGCATTACCGAGCTCACTCCTCGAAAGCCACTACTAACTTGGGGCCAGATACCAGAACTTTAGTTCCACCAGCAAAGAACCCGGTTGCGACCCATTGTGGCCATAACAAAATTGGCATCCCCAGTGGGATTCGACCTCTTGTCAAGTACGTTTGACAGTGGGGGAGGGGCGACGTAGTGCAACCCCCTTTGAACAATTCCCGCATTTGTTATTTGTTAGGACGTGACATGTCTTGTGCGGTGCTCAGTGTGATTAATTGCAGTATTGGCGAGTGCGGTGCTCAGTTATTATAAGTGTTTAGTGTTAAGTAAAGCGGTGTGTTGCGTGCTCGTGCACAACTTGGTGACAAAATGGCAGAGAAAGAAACCATTGAGAATCTAGACGATGTTCAGGAATTCCTGAACAAGGAAGACTGTCTTGCTAGATTGAAGTATTTGGGAAAGCCGGAACTTGTGCTAGTAAGTGCTTACTTAGGGATCAAAGTACGTGAGAGTGATGCCCGTGTTGAAATCTTGTCGAAGGTTCATAAGCACTTAAAGGCCGGGGAGAAGCAGGAAAGCGAGGCACAGAGTACAAAGGAAAGTATGGTGGCTTCCACTGAAAAGGAAGACAAAGGCAGTGACAGTGAGTGATGCGGGTGAACTGAATATAAGTTTTCTAACTGTCAAAATGCGTACCTTAGAAATAAATCGTGAAATGGAGTGGAAGAAATTAGAAATAGAACGGGAAATTAAAGAGAAGGAAATGGCAATGAGAGAAAAGGAAATAGTTAAGGAAATGGAAATGAAACGGTTGGAATTAGAGCGAGAGAAAGAGAAGAACGTGAAAGGCAAGAAAAGGAGAAGGAAAGAGAAGGAAAGGCAAGAAAAGAAGAAGGAAAGATGAAGAAAAAGAGAAGGAAAAACAAGAAAAGAAGGAAAGACAACACGAGTTAGAAGTGTTACGATTAGGTGGTCGGAAGGAAACAAATGAAAAGAGTAGTTTCGATCCGGTTAGAAATATAAAGGTGGTTCCAAAATTCAATGAAAAAGAAGTTTCAAAGTTCTTCGCTGCCTTCGAGAAGGTTGCTGCCTCTTTGGATTGGCCAAAGGAGAATTGGACCATCATGATACAGTCCGTCTTGACTGGGAAGGCTCAAATTGCCTACTTCACGTTGTCCCTTGATGATTCCAGTGATTACGACGCAGTGAAGAAGGTAGTGCTTATGGCTTATCAGTTGGTGCCGGAAGCTTATAGGCAAAAGTTCTGGAACTTGAAGAAGACCTTGGAGCACACATTCACCAAGTTTGCGAACATCAAGGAACGGCTTTTTCAGGAATGGTGTGCATCTCGAAAGGTGAAGACGAAAGAACAACTCGAACAGCTCATACTGTTGGAGGACTTCAAAGATTGCCTGTCTGGGGATCTGAAGACATACCTAGAAGAACAGCAGATAGAGACCTTAAATGCAGCAGCCACTATGGCTGAGGAATACATCTTGACACATAGGCCTTCTACTAGGTATGTCACAAAGAGCTACACGAAATACTATGCAAAGCATAAACCAGAGGATAAGACCGTCCCTCATAGTGCCGCCACATCAACCCCAGGTAGTCCTAGAAGGATTAGTCCAAGGACGACCGTAGTGTGTTGGACCTGTGGAAAGAGAGGGCACATGGCTGCTAAGTGCTGTGGCAGTGCTGGTAACGATCCACGTAGGGAAGTTATGCTGGTGAGTAGTATAGCACCACCGGTGGCTGGCCTAGAGAAGAGAAAAGAGTTGTTCGCCCCATACACTTCCCAAGGGTATGTATCGAGTGACCATTCAGGTAAGCCCGTGGTAGTACTCAGAGACAGTGGAGCTGCCCAGTCTCTGATTTTAGAGAAATCATTACCCGAGGGAGTATCAGTTGATGGGAAACAAAATGTTATCCTAGGCGGTTTTCCTTCCACATTGTACGTTGCCCTTTTGATAAAAGTGTATTTAGAGTCACAATACTTCAGCGGCGAGTGTAAGTTAGCAGTGGTGGACAGTCTACCTATAGAGGGAATTGAGGTTATCTTGGCCAATCACTTGGCCTTAGGTTTATTGCCTAACCATCCCCTGGTCATGGGAGATCCATTGAATGAAGATGTAAGTCCAGTTGTTGCAGAGCAAACGAGATCTCAGGCTCAATCCCAGGTACCATCGGATTTAAATGCTTTGTTTGACTCACCTTCTACCCCACAGGTTACGAGGAGCCCTTCACCAGACCTGCCAGCCCCGATGCCAGTTCCCGAATACTGGACTCGAGAAAGTCTGATAGAAGAGCAGAGGAAGGACCCTCAAGTACAAGTACTGGCAGATACCATAGTCTCCTACGAAAGGAGTTGACCTGTATTTCTTGTCAAATGAAGCATTGTGTCGCAGGTGCCCACCAAAATACCCCCAGTCAACTGAGGTAGGTAAACAGATAGTCGTCACCGCCGTGTTCCGAGCTAAGCTGTTAGAAATGGCTCATGCCGACAGATTTGCTGGACATTGTGGGGTTTCAAAAACCTTTCATCGTCTGGCTAAGTGTTTCTGCTGGCCACAGATGAAGAGGGACGTACGACGCTTCTCCAAATCCTGCCACGCATGCCAGCTAGCGGGGAAGGCGAACCAGCCTGTCCCCAAAGCTCCTCTCTGCCCTATACCTTCCATAGGCGAGCCCTTCGAGCACCTCATTCTTGATATAGTAGGCCCTCTTCCGCCTTCTACATCTGGGGTGCAGTACCTGTTCACTATATTAGATCGGGTTAGTAGGTACCCAGAAGCGATCTCCCTGAAGACCATTATGGCTAAGGTACTTGTGAAACATCTCCTCTGGTTCTTCTCCCGATATGGTCTCCCTAGGACCATCCAGACGGATCAAGGATCAAATTTTACATCTCGCTTGTTTCGCCAACAGATCGCCGACCTTGGAATTCAACAGATTACATCCAGTGCCTTCCATCCCGAGTCGCAAGGAGCTTTGGAGCGGTTCCACCAAACGCTGAAGGGCATGCTGAGGAATTACTGCTATGACCGGCAGAGTAAGTGGGCTGAAGACCTACCCTACCTCCTATTTGCGGTAAGATTAGTTCCTAATGAATCACTAGGCATACCCCCATTTGAAATTATTTATGGCCACTCTGTAAGAGGTCCCTTGGAAGAGGTACGAAACCATTGGCTGGACAAGGAAACCGACGTAGACGTGGTGGACTGGCTGTCTACTAATAAAGGCAGGTTGTTTTCTGCTTGGGAGATGGTCAAGAAAACCTTAGTCTACCCAGGCCACCACCAAGCGCAGGTATGATCGGAGAACAAAGCAAAGGGATTTTCTAGTAGAGGAAGGTCTTGATGCCCCGAGCTTTGAGGATAGATTTATCCTAACCATCAATGCTTCCGATTATGGCCTGGGGGCCATATTATCTCAGACGGATGAAAAGGGGGTGGAACATCCTGTAGCCTACTATTCAAAAAAGTTTACCCTCAGTCAGCTCAACTATTCCGTGATAGAGAAAGAGACGTTGGCTTTAATCAGTTCCGTTCAACATTTTGAGGTGTACCTAACCAGTAATAGCCATCCCATCCTAGTACGATATGACCATAACCCTCTAAAGTTCCTTGTCTAGTTCAAGCAGAAGAATCTTCGACTCACCAGATGGAGTCTACGTCTCCAACAATATCCCCTCCAGATTGAGCACATCAAAGGAGTGGATAACGTAGTAGCTGATGCGTTATCACGCATCTGAACACCTAATTAATTTGGTTTGTTTTCTCCTTTTTTAGAAACCCAAACCAAATTCCTTTTTGGTGAGGTGTTACGAACCCGACTCCATCATCGGAGCATGGAGCAGCGACGTTAATGCCATCTGTGAGTCCGCTCCCGAAACCCCCCCCCCCTACAACATGGACGACGCTATCTAGTGGTGACAGGATTATACCAGCAAGAGGAGCTAGATTCCTGTCCTAGTCAGCTCGAGAGGTAGCTGGTGCTGACCTCTGGTGAGGTGGCGCCTAGAAAATCAGCGCCATCTATTATAGGAGGAGTTGTATGTCTATGTCAGAGTACGTAAGTGATGTTCCCTAGTGTCCCAAGTACTGACCAGTGTACTGATGACGTGTCTGTATCCACAGAGTCGACGTAGGGCTGCTGTGGTACGAGAACAGTCAGTCTACCCAGGGCAGCCAATATCTCTCCATTCCATTCTGCTTTACGGAAGCAGTGAGCCACCGTCGAAGAAGAACTGTGTAGTGTTCTACTGTCTGCCTGTGAAGTGGCAGTGACGGAATTCGGCGTACCCGGGACTGGCTAGTGGAAGAAAAGACTGACAGTAAGGTGCTACGGAGGAGTGTAACCAGCGAGTTGCATGAAGCTCCTGCCAAGGGTTCGCTACCCTTGTATTTGTTCGTGAAGAGGCCCAGCAGAGCAATGCTGATGTTCTCTGCCAGCACCAGGCTGGAGAGCGATCGTGGACGTTCACAAGGAGCACCTAGTGAGACTGTGTATAGGCTGGCACATGGCTAGGGTAGACTCGTTGGTGTTTCCCAGTACTGGTTGAGGACGGTACTGTGTGTTGAGGAAACACGGAAGTTGACAAAACTGCATCGATTGAGCATCGAAGAACACTTAGTGTACCATGAGAGAGACACTTGTGTATATATTAAGTGTAATAATACTTTAGGATTATATATAAGGTGATGGGAAAGTGATTATATATGAATATATTGATAATTGATGAAGTGTCGTATTCAATGCCACCCCCCCCCCCCCTTTGTGTTTTACTTGCATTACCGAGCTCACTCCTCGAAAGCCACTACTAACTTGGGGCCGGATACCAGAACTTTAGTTCCACCAGTAAAGAACCCGGTTGCGACCCATTGTGGCCGTAACAGGGACCAATGAGCCAGAGATCAATCCCTGCAAGCACAACTAGGTGAGTACACAGATACACACACACACACACGTTCACACGCACACGCTCACACATATACACACACGCTCATACACATAAGCAAATGGTCACAAACTTGCACATGCACATGCTCATACACACACACACACACACACACATACATACACACAATACCTGGTTTGAATATCTTGTTGAAGAAGGGTTATTAAACTCGAGGAGGGGAACTGAAAACAAAACGCTAGCATTCCGAAAGCGAAACTATGAGGAGATAAGAAAATTCCTAGCAGATATAACATGGGAAACATAGCTCAGGGGAAAGACGCCTAAGACATGATGGACTACATCACGCAGAAGTTTATGGAGGCAGCAAACAAGTTTGTCCTGGTCCAAAAGGAAAACAATGAAATGAAGATGAGAAACCCATGGTTTAATCAAAGATGTAGGCTAGCTAAGCAGCAAAGTAAAAGAGGGTGGAGAAACTATAGAAATAATAGGACACTAGCGAGCAGAGAAAGATACCAGAGTGCCAGGAATGAATATGTCAGGTTGAGAAGAGAGGCAGAAGGACAATACGAAAATGACATCGCAAGCAAGGCAAAGACTCAACCTAAATTGCTGCACAGCCACATCAGGAGAAAAACAACAGTAGAGGAGCAGGTAATGAAATTAAGGATAGGGCAGACGGATTCACTACAAACAACAAGGAAGTGTGATAGGAACTGAATAAGAAATTCCAGGAGGTCTTCATTTTAGAGCAAGAAGAAGCTCCAGAGATAAGAAATTAACCATGATCCACTAGAAGAGTTTGAGATTACCAGTGGGGAAGTAAGGAAGCTTTTACTAGAGTTGGATGTGACAAAGACATAATCCCAGATGGATTCTCGCCTTTGATACTTAAGGAAGGAGTAGAAACACGGTGCCTCCCACTCTCCATAGTGTATAACGAATCACTGGCAACAGGGAAACTGCCAAGAATTTGGAAAGCGGCTAATGTAGTCCCAATATAGAAGAAGGGGGGATAGACAGGAGGCACTGAACTACAAGCCAGTGTCCCAAATTTGTATACTATGCAAGCTAATGGAGAAGATTGTGTGAAAAAAGCTAGTGGAACATCTGGAGCGAAAGAACTTTGTAACACAGCATCAACATGGTTTCAGGGATGGCAAGTCCCGCCTCATAATGATTAATTGAATTCTACGACCAGGCAACAAAAATCAGGCAAGAAAGAGAGGGGTGGACAGACCGCATATTTTTAGATTGCCAGAAAGCCTTTGACACAGTGCCACACAAGAGACTAGTGAAAAAACTGGAGATGCAGGCAGGAGTTAGAGGGAAGGTACTCCATTGGATAAAGGAGTACCTAAGCAACAGAAGACAGCGAGTCACTGTGAGGGGTGAGGTCTCAGACTGGCGGGACATTACCATTGGAGTCCTGGAGGGTTCAGTCCCTGGAACTATACTGTTTCTGATACATGTAAATGATCTCCCAGAGGGTATAGAATCGTTCCTCTCACTGTTTACTGATGATGCAAAATTTATGGGGAGGATTAAAACAAAGGATGATAGTAGGAGGTTACGAGATGACCTAGACAGACTGAATGAATGGTTCAACAAATGGCTGCTAAAGTTCAACCTAAGTAAATGCAAAGTAATGAAACTAGGCAGTGGAAACAGGAGGCCAGACACGGATACAGAATAGGAGATGAAGTATTTCATGAAACAGACAGAGAGACAGAAATATCTAGGATTTGATATCACACCAAACTTCCTGAAGCCCACATAAAAAAATTACATCTGCAGCATATGCGAGGCTGGCTAACATCAGAACAGCCTTCAGGAACACCCGAGTAAGAAATCATTCAGTACCCTGTATTCCACATATGTAAGACCAATCCTGGATTATGCGGCCCCAGCATGGAGCCCGTACCTTGTTAAGCACAAGACGAAGGTTGAAAAAGTTCAGAGATATGCCATTGGGTTAGTCCCAGAACTAAGAGGCATGAGTTACAAGGAAAGGCTGCGGGAATATCATCTCACGACACTGGAAGACAGAATAATAAGGGGAGACATGATCACTACCTACAAAATTCTCAGGGGAATTGATAGGGTAGATAAGGATAAACTGTTTAACACGGGTGGTATGCGAACAAGGGGACACAGGTGGAAGCTGAGTACCCAAATGAGCCACAGGGACGTTATAAAGAACTTTTTCAGTGTCAGAGTAGTTAACAGGTGGAATGCATTAGGCACTGATGTGGTGGAGGCTGACTCCATACACAGTTTCTTATGTAGATTATAGAGCCCATTAGGCTCAGGAACCTGTACATTAGTTGATTGACTGTTGAGAGGCGGGACCAAAGAGCCAGAGTTCAAACCCCCGCAAGCACATATACGTGAGTACATACACACACACACATACACACACATTCACACATGTTATCATTCACACAGGGAATGCTAACCCAAGTTCTGGAGGAATTCAAGAGGGTGATGCATGAAATGAGGATTACAATTAACAACCTGCAAAGTGAGCTGACATCAGCAGGGGAGGAGATCAAATCCCTCACAGAGAAAAATAAAGAGACCGAGCATCAGATTATCATCCAAAGGGAAGGTGGGAATGTTACATTGGAAGGAAATGCCTCTGTACCTGAAAAATTTGCGGACATACTGAAAAAGAGCTCAGAAGCAATGGACACAGTGAGGGAGGTAGCAATGCAAGCTGCTACCTCACAGGAAGCAGCAAGGTGCACCACTCAGCTGCTGGAGAGAAAAAGATCAGTGGTAGTTGTAGGCATCAAAGAACAGGAAGGATCCAACAGGCAAGAATGGAATAGCAAGGATAGAGAGGCAGTACATGGGTTACTGAAGGGGTTACAGATGGAAGGGGCTGAAACAAACATTGAGAAGGCTTTCAGGTTGGGCTGGTACAACAAGGACAGAAACCGACTTATAAAGGTGGTGTTTACAAACGAAACCACAAAGGAGGATATTCTTGAAAGGAAGAGTCGTCTGCAGCATATGGAGGGATACAACAAAGTATTCCTGCAGAGGGACAGGACGAAGGAGGAGAGAGCCAGGGCAGCAGAGGCAAGGAGGAAGCGCAGGGAGAGAGGAGAAAACCAGGAAATCACAGCCCCCAATACAACAGTCCCAGAAACAAGAGGGGAACCCAAAACCACCATCCCAGCAACACCAGAGGAGAGGGCAACACCACCACCGCCTCTGCATAGAAACCCTCCCTTCCCCTCACCCTACCTGCCCCCACCCAACCCTCCCTTCCCCCCACCCCATTCTAACCCTGTCACCCCTTCCCCATTCCCATCATGTACCCCTCCCCCTTCATCCCATACCCTCCCTATCTCTCCTCCCCCCCCCTCACCCCGTATCCTCCATGTCCCCCATATCTCCTTAACCCACACCCTACCTGTCCCCCCTTCCCTTAAACCCCCACCCCCCACCCCAAAAACCTCTGACACCCTGCAAACCACCTCACAGATCTTCTCACCCACGGAACAGCTTCCCACACCAGCAGAATTCTCGCCAAAAAAGGGACAAGAAAATGAACAGAAGAAAGTAAGCTTCAAGGCAATGTACACTAACATAGATGGGGTTACAAATGAAACAAGTGAACTTGGAGAATGGGCACTAGAAGAAAACCCAGACATAATAGCACTCACAGAAACAAAGCTAACAAAAACAATAACAAATGCAGTGTTTCCACACGGCTACTATGCAGTGGGGAAAGAGAGAGAAGGGAGAGGAGGAGGTGGTGTAGCTTTGCTACTAAGAGAAGGTTGGAGTTTCGAAGAGATGGTAATTCAAAACTGTGAAGGTTTCAGAGACTACATATCAGGCACCATAGCAACTGGAGGACAGAAAATTATAGTAGTAGTCATATATAACCCCCCACCGAATGACAGAAGACCCAGACAGAAATATGATAGAAACAACTTGGACACCATCAATATAATAGAGAGAGCAGCCTCTGTGGCTAGCTGGAACGGATCCAGACTACGAATCATGGGAGACTTCAACCATGGGAAGATAGATTGGGGGAACAGAGACACACATGGAGGCCCAGACAAATGGTGAGCTAAGCTGCTGGATGTGGCAACAAGAAACTTTCTAAGTCAACACGTCAAGGGACCGACAAGAATGAGAGGAAGGGATGAACCAGCCTTGCTTGATCTGATATTTACCCTAAATGAGTCGGATATAAGGGAAGTTAAGTCGGAAGCCCCCCTTGGGAATGAGTGATCATAGTGTATTGAGATTTGAGTACCTGGTTGAGCTAGGAATTATCACCCCCAAAAAAGAACTGGGAAACAAAGGGCTGGCGTACCGAAAGGGAAACTATGAGGAGATGAATAAATTCCAATAGGACATACATTGGGACACAGAACTCGGAACCCAGTCCGTACAAGCCATGATGGACTATGTCACCCAAAACTGTCAGGAGGCTGTAAGCAGGGTTGTCCCAGTCCGACAGGAAAAAACAGAGAAGCAAATGAAGAATCCGTGGTTTAATAGGGAATGTATGAAAGCAAAGGAGCTGAACAAAAGGGCATGGAGGAACTTCCGTAATAACAGAACACCAGAAAGTCGAGAGAGATACCAGAGAACCAGGAACGAGTAAGTTAGTGTGAGAAGAGCAGTTGAGAAAAGGTATGAAAATGATATAGCTAATAAAGTCAAGACCGAACCAAAGCTACTACACAGTCATATCAGGAGTAAGACAACAGTGAGGGAACTGGTGATGAAACTTAGGGTGGGCGAGGACAGGTACACAGAGAATGACAAAGAGGTGTGTGAAGAACTCAACAAAAGGTTCCAGGAGGCCTTTACAATAGAACAGGGAGAAGTCACGGCGCTAGGAGAGGTGGCAGCAAACTAGGTGACCATGGATAGGTTTGAAATTACAAGAGATGAAGTCAAGAAGCACCTATTGGAGCTGGATGTGAGAAAAGCTGTTGGGCCGGAATGAATCTCACCATGGGTATTGAAAGAGTGTGCAGGAGCACTTTGCTTGCCACTCTCCATAGTTTATAGTAGGTCACTGGAAACGGGAGACCTACCAGAAATATGGAAGACTGCTAATGTAGTACCAATATACCAACAAGGTGACAGACAAGAGGCACTGAACTACAGGCCAGTGTCCTTAACTTGTATACCATGCAACGTGATGGAGAAGAATGTGAGAAAAAACCTAGTAACACATCTGGAGAGAAGAGACTTCGTGACAACCCATTAACATGGGTTCCGGGAGGGTAAATCTTGCCTTACAGGCTTGATAGAATTCTACGATCAGGTGACAAAGATTAAGCAAGAAAGAGAAGGATGGGCTGACTGCATTTTTTTGGACTGTCGGAAAGCCTTTGACACAGTACCCCATAAAAGGTTGATGCATAAGCTGGAGAAACAGGCAAAAGTAACTGGTAGGGCGCTCCAGTGGATAAGGGAGTACCTAAGCAATAGGAAGCAGAGAGTTAAAGTGAGGGGTGAGACCTCAGAATGGCGTGAAGACACCAGTGGAATCCCACAGGGCTCTGTATTTGGACCTATCCCGTTTCTGATATACGTAAATGATCTCCCAGAGGGTATAGACTCATTCCTCTCAATGTTTGCTGACGACGCCAAAATTATGAGATGGATTAAGACAGAGGAGGACAGCTTGAGGCTTCAAGAAGACCTGGACAAGCTGCAGGAATGGTCGATCAAATGGCTGTTAGAATTTAACCCAAGCAAATGTAACGTAATGAAGATAGGGGTAGGAAGCAGGAGACCAGATACAAGGTATCCTTTGGGAGATGAAATACTTCAAGAGTCAGAGAGAAAGACCTGGGGGTTGATATCACGCCAGACCTGTCCCCTGAAGCTCATATCAAGAGGATAACATCAGCAGCATATGCCAGGTTGGCTAACATAAGAACGGCCTTTAGAAACTTGTGTAAGGAATCTTTCAGAACATTATATACCACATATGTCAGACTAATCCTGGAGTATGCGGCTCCAGCATGGAGTCCATATCTAGTCAAGCATTGGACAAAACTGGTAAAGGTTCAAAGGTTTGCCACCAGACTAGTACCCGAGCTGAGAAGTATGAGCTACGAGAAGAGACTAAGGAAATTAAACCTCACTTCGTTGGAAGACAGAAGAGTTAGGGGGGACATGATCATCACATTCAAGATTCTCAAGGGGATCGACAGGGTTGATAAAGACAGGCTATTTAACACAAGGGGCACACGCACTAGGGGACACAGGTGGAAACTGAGTGCCCAAATGAGCCACAAAGATATTTGAAAGAACTTTTTTAGTGTCAGAGTGGTTGACAAATGGAATGCATTAGGAAGTGATGTGGTGGAGGCTGACTCCATACACAGTTTCAAGTGTAGATATTGGGTTCCTGAGCCCAATAGGCTCAGGAACCTGTGCACCTGTTGATTGACGGTTGAGAGGAGGGACCAAAGAGCCAGAGCTCGACCCCCGCAAGCACAACTAGGTGAGTACACATTTGATTGACTAAAATTAACATATATTATACGTTCAAAAGTCGATTTTATACAAATAGTTACAGTGTCACTTTTCTGACACCAAATTAAACCAGAAAACGTTTTGTGTTTGCTGGGAATTAACTCATTGTCATCCTCCCAGCCTTTTAGCATGGACGGTAGAGAGACGGTCTCAGTTCGTGCAGGTTGGCGATCAATCCACGATCGTCCAAGTGGTTGGGCACCATTCCTTCCCCCCGTCCCATCCCAAATCCTTATCTTGACCTTTTCCATGTGCTATATAGTCTATTGGCTTGGCGCTTTCCTCTGATAATTCCCTCCCTTCTCTTCTTGTCATTCATGACTGCACTCAACTCCCCAAGGCATACCTGTGACATGCTTGTCTCTGAAGCTAGACACATATATAATGATATAATCAGTGGTGAAGTCAGAGTTTGTCACTTGTGGATTTCTTCCCATATTGGTGTCCGAATGCATGATAGAACTGATGAGTTAGCCAAAATCTTTGCTCCTAAAGAGGGAATTGATTACCATCTTGGACTGCCTTTGAGTATCCAGAGGGCAGTAATATTCCGGGAACATGAACAAAACTCTATCTCCTATCATTCTATCAAGCAAGATGAACCGCACGTCTATCAGTCATCCAATAAGGTTGGCAGACTTCTAGATATTACCATTACTGGGCTTAGGCCTGGCTGCAAGTACCTCTGGGAGTTTGTAACATCTGCTGATGTAGATTTGACTAAATGTCAACTCTGTCAGCAGAACTATTGGAATACTTTGCGTCATTATATAATGGAATGTGAAAAAAATGCGGAATTCAGATATAACACCATCAATGGTGTCCATGAAATGTGTAAGTACTTCATTCATAATGATGTACTGTCGGGAATCTAAGGGAAGTTTCTAAAATTTGCTTACTGTAGGTGCAGCCTGCACATGACTGTAAACCTGCCGCCCAGTTGGGTGGGTGTGGAGCACATGACTGTAAACCTGCCGCCCAGTTGGGTGGGCGTGGAACACATGACTGTAAAACTGCCGCCCAGTTGGGTGGGTGTGGAGCACATGACTGTAAACCTGCCGCCCAGTTGGGTGGGCGTGGAACACATGACTGTAAAACTGCCGCCCAGTTGGGTGGGTGTGGAGCACATGACTGTAAACCTGCCGCCCAGTTGGGTGGGTGTGGAGCACATGACTGTAAACCTGCCGCCCAGTTGGGTGGGTGTGGAGCACATGACTGTAAACCTGCCGCCCAGTTGGGTGGGTGTGGAGCACATGACTGCAAACCTGCCGCCCAGTTGGGTGGGTGTGGAGCACATGACTGTAAACCTGCCGCCCAGTTGGGTGGGTGTGGAGCACATGACTGTAAACCTGCCGCCCAGTTGGGTGGGTGTGGAGCACATGACTGTAAACCTGCCGCCCAGTTGGGTGGGTGTGGAGCACATGACTGTAAAACTGCCGCCCAGTTGGGTGGGTGTGGAGCACATGACTGTAAACCTGCCGCCCAGTTGGGTGGGTGTGGAGCACATGACTGTAAATTTGCCGCCCAGTTGGGTGGGTGTGGAGCACATGATTAAATCTGCCGCGCTGTTGTGTGGGTGTGGAGCACATGACTGTAAATCTGCCGCCCAGTTGGGTGGGTGTGGAGCACATGACTGTAAAGCTGCCGCCCAGTTGTGTGGGTGTGGAGCACATGACTGTAAAGCTGCCGCCCAGTTGGGTGGGTGTGGAGCACATGACTGTAAAGCTGCCGCCCAGTTGGGTGGGTGTGGAGCACATGACTGTAAAGCTGCCGCCCAGTTGGGTGGGTATGGAGCAAGACTAGTAACTGTGTGACTCACTATAGATGCAAAGTGCCTTGTATAGTGACTGTTGCGAGCATCTTGTTGAATCACTTGTGTTATAAAAAGATTATTGATATGTACATGGATGTATATACATATACATGTGTATGTAACATTACCAATTGTGTATCTGGCTTCAAAAGATTATCACTTGCTTAGCTAAATGAACTATGCGGTTCAGTTCCTGAATCGATTATGTGCCTCACTAACCTTTTTCACCACCAACTGAAACTCTCAAGTTACATAAATATATCAAATGGTCACATAAACGTTATGGTAATGTTTTAATATAAATAATAGTATAGGTAGTAAGCTGTCAGCTCGGATACACTTGCTAGTTGCCATCACCAGCGGGTGGCGAGGGGCCACCACCAGCGGGTGGCGAGGGGCCATCACCAGCGGGTGGCGAGGGGCCACCACCAGCGGGTGGCGAGGGGCCACCACCAGCGGGTGGCGAGGGGCCATCACCAGCGGGTGGCGAGGGGCCACCACCAGCGGGTGGCGAGGGGCCACCACCAGCGGGTGGCGAGGGGCCACCACCAGCGGGTGGCGAGGGGCCATCACCAGCGGGTGGCGAGGGGCCACCACCAGCGGGTGGCGAGGGGCCACCACCAGCGGGTGGCGAGGGGCCATCACCAGCGGGTGGCGAGGGGCCACCACCAGCGGGTGGCGAGGGGCCACCACCAGCGGGTGGCGAGGGGCCATCACCAGCGGGTGGCGAGGGGCCACCACCAGCGGGTGGCGAGGGGCCACCACCAGCGGGTGGCGAGGAGCCACCACCAGCGGGTGGCGAGGGGCCACCACCAGCGGGTGGCGAGGGGCCATCACCAGCGGGTGGCGAGGGGCCATCACCAGCGGGTGGCGAGGGGCCACCACCAGCGGGTGGCGAGGGGCCATCACCAGCGGGTGGCGAGCGGCCACCACCACAGGGTGGCGAGGGGCCACCACCAGCGGGTGGCGAGGTACCACCACCAGCGGGTGGCGAGGGGCCATCACCAGCGGGTGGCGAGGGGCCACCACCAGCGGGTAGCGAGGTACCACCACCAGCAGGTGGCGAGGGGCCATCACCAGCGGGTGGCGAGGTACCACCACCAGAGGGTGGCGAGGGGCCACTACCAGTGGGTGGCGAGGTACCACCACCAGAGGGTGGCGAGGTACCACCACCAGAGGGTGGCGAGGTACCACCACCAGAGGGTGGCGAGGGGCCATCACCAGCGGGTAGCGAGGGGCCATCACCAGCGGGTGGCGAGGGGCCATCACCAGCGGGTGGCGAGGTACCACCATCAGCGGGTGGCGAGGTACCACCACCAGAGGGTGGCGAGGGGCCATCACCAGCGGGTGGCGAGGTACCACCACCAGAGGGTGGCGAGGGGCCACTACCAGTGGGTGGCGAGGTACCACCACCAGAGGGTGGCGAGGTACCACCACCAGAGGGTGGCGAGGGGCCATCACCAGCGGGTGGCGAGGGGCCATCACCAGCGGGTGGCGAGGTACCACCACCAGAGGGTGGCGAGGGGCCATCACCAGCGGGTGGCCATCACCAGCGGGTGGCGAGGGGCCATCACTAGTGGGTGGCGAGGTGCCACCACCAGTGGGTGGCGAGGGGCCACCACCAGTGGGTGGCGAGGGGCCACCACCAGTGGGTGGCGAGGGGCCACCACCAGTGGGTGGCGAGGGGCCACCACCAGTGGGTGGCGAGGGGCCACCACCAGTGGGTGGCGAGGGGCCACCACCAGTGGGTGGCGAGGGGCCACCACCAGCGGGTGGCGAGGTGCCACAAGCAGCCAGTGTCTCACCCACCATATCAATAATCCATCTTTGGCTAACAAATATCAAGGCCCATCAGATGCGGTTGTATCATAATGTATGATAATGAAGTATATAACTGGACTTGTCTGATGGACTGTGCCTGAATTTTTATATTTACATTCATATTTAATAACAATAATTGCTATTGGCTCTACCATTACTCTGATGACGTATATAATATAACACAACATGATTATGGATATATCAGAAAATCGAATATTGTCATGTAAATTGCCACATTCATGTAACCGTGTCAAAGCCTCATCGCTGGGGGATGATGGCAACGTCGGCGTTTAGCAGAATTGCCGGCAAGTATTTTGTATTTATTTATATACACAAGAGTTCTTACATTCTTTTAAAGTCACTACTACTCATAGTGTCATGGGGGTAATGTGATTACCCCCATTAATATTAGGGAATAATAATGGATGATTAGCAAATACTACATTAAATGTTGATTCAAATACAAAATGTAGACATACAGGTAAATAGATGAATACAATATTTTTATACTAAATGTAGCTATATTATTACATGCTCGTTACTGAAGAAAAAACATAATAAACCGAGCCAATTTCATTTGTGTTGACAATGAAATAGGAAATCATTTTAAAATGAAATTAGAAAAGGCCCAATTGATTATAACTTAAACGTAAAAATGAACTATTATGTATATTCATATGTTGTGTAACGAATTATGTTATCAGCATTTTGTCTGCTTTCTTTTAACTATAACAATATTATAAGCATTTGAATGTTCCAGTGGATCTGCACAAAAATGTGTCTATTGCTGTCACTGCACTGAAAATAGGAAAGAGGAAATGTAGATCACAACTAATGTGCCTACCCTCTGTCTGGTTCAGGGAAGTTTAGAGTCTATGAGGTTATAGGCCGGGGTTTTATGTGGTAAGTCGTAAGGGTGAAACTTAAACAGTAGCTCCTGCTCGGGATCACACCAGTAGTGTATTCAAATTAAATTTAAATATATATATATATATATATATATATATATATATATATATATATATATATATATATATATATATATATATATATATATATATATAAATATATATATATATATATATATATATATATATATATATATATATATATATATATATATATATATATATATATATATATTGTGACGGTAACGCGTTGGTGTTCGGCTGTTCAAAGCTAGGGGTATGGCCTCGTCACATAGAATAAACAAAAATAGAAAATCTGGAACTTCGTCTGTGGTAAGGTAAGGAGAAGACACACAAAACACAAGTAAATTTTAACAATGGAATTTTAATTACGTTAGATAAACAAAACATGAATAAAATGGACATACAAATTCGTATAATAAAATCAATCAATCAAAATAATAAGAATAATCGAATGACAAAGTGAAAAGTTACGTTAAGACAAGTGAGCAATAACAAGCTGTGCAATATACAATAAAATGAGAGGTGCAGGAATATTGGCTTTAAGCTATCACCTCTCTTAGTACACGTAAGCCACAGCTCAGTCTACCAAGAAGAAGTGTTAACCGTAAGAAAGCACTGAATATTCTGAAGACTGAGGTCGTGGCGGCCCCAGACATCAAGTAGTATGGTGGGTGGAGTGCAGTTGCAGCTAGACCGGCGGCCAATCAGCGAGGAGCCGGCAACAAGACAGGTAGTTTGGCGGTTTGAGGCAGAGCAGGTGTTCCTGGCTGCATACGTTTTGCTCTCTGGCAAACCTTGGAGATGTTATTGTCGTTGTTGGACATTTCTTCCATAGTAGTTTTATATATTTGTAGCGACGTATTTTTGGAGGGAAGAGCAGGCTCAATCTCTTGAAGGAGATTATCGTCACAACTCTCCCCCAAAGCCTGCGGTTCTGGAAGAAGTACGTCGTTATGTGGTGGAGTAATAGATGGAGTCGCTTCTACTTCATAAACTCTGGAGAGATCATGGGCTAAGATGTTGTCGGAATCTTGGTATAGCGTGTCTCCAGGTTGAATTTCTGCAGTTAGCAAGCCCATAGTAGAAGACGTTGAGATGAGAAGTGGGCGTGCTGCAGGAGGTGTAGGGTGGTGTGGTCCGTGTTGATGGTGGACCGAGCACTTTTCAGGTGTGGAGTGAAGTGCTGGAGCTTCAGGATGATGAAGAGTAGCTCCTTGCCAATTGTTCCGTAGTTCCTTGTAGCAGTAGTCGCCGACAGGTGTATTCTCCTCGCCTCGTTGCTGCATCACGACACCACCAACGTCGGTACCACTGGCGTCGACATGGAGGATGAAGGGCTTATCTGACGAGGTGAGAGTGGAATTAGAATATGGCAAAGGAGCACGATTATTATCCTGAAAGTATTTGGGAAGATCATTAAGGATTTCGGAATTAGAAAGCGCTGACTCCTTGTCAGTGCTTTCGGGAGGAGAAGCTGGGAAGGTCTCACTGTGGATGTAGGGTTCTGTGAAGGTAGAACAGTTAATCAGGACAGTGGGAGGAGTACCATTATATTGCTTCAGGAGGTTGACGTGGCACAGCTGGGTCTTCCGCCGCCTATCTGGAGTCTCTATTACGTAGTTGTTATTATTCCTGCACTCTTTGACGCGGTAGGGTCCTGAAAACCTGTTTTGTAAAGGTGAACCTGGGATAGGGAAGTATGCTAGGATGAAGTCTCCCGGCTTGAATTTTCTTACTTTGCTGGTCTGGTCGTAATGAGTCTTCATCCTCTCCTGGGCTTTCAATAGATTATCATGGGCAAAGCGGTGGACTCTCTCTAGAATGTATTGAAGGTTTTGAAGAAACTGGGGCACATTCTGATGCTCACTGAAGGTGGCATCTCTGAGAGAGTCTTTGAAAGCCTTAAGGGGAGTACGGCACTTACGGCCGTAGAGCATCTCATAAGGAGATACTCCTAGGGACTCATTGGGGAGACTTCTGTAAATACACATTATAAGGTCGATTTGCTTATCCCAATCCTTAGAGGTTTCACTACAAAACTTTTTCAAGAGTGCTTTGATAGTCTGATGACTACGTTCAAGAGAACCCTGTGAAGCAGGATGATAGGGGCTGGACAATACCTGTTTGATGTTGAACTCCTCCAGTGTCCTTTTGAAGAGATCACTGGTGAAGTTGGTACCACAGTCGCTCTGAATCTCCCTGGGAAATCCGTATTGAGTGAAGATCTTCAATAGATGCTTTACAACCGTAGCAGCCGTGATGTTCTTTACTGGAACTGCTATGGGAAATCTGGTGGTAGGACACAGGATGGTTAAGATATAGGCGTTACCTGAACTGGTCCGAGGTAAAGGACCAACACAGTCTATTATGAGTCTGTGGAAAGGTTCCGCAGGCACCTGTATGGGAATCAGTGGCGCTCTGGGAATGGAGATGTTCGGTTTGCCTGCCATCTGACATGTATGACACTGTTTTACGTACTGTTTGACGCTATTTACCATACCTGGCCAGTAGTAGTCTTGACGAATTCCATGGTAAGTCTTGTTGAAGCCGTAGTGGGAGAGCGCTCCGTGGGCCAGGTGTAGAATAGTGGGCCGCAGGCTGGTAGGAATCACAAGTTGTTCGATGTTGGCCCAATCGTCCTCCTCCTTCAGATTACTGGGTCTATATCTGCGGTAGAGCAAGTCGTTCTCTAGGAAGAACCCAGGAATACTGTCGGGTTGAGTCTCAGCCTGGAAAAACAATGGTGTTAAAGTAAGATCTTCCCTCTGCAACTTACGGAACTCCAACTTGGTCAGATTCGGGGGTAGTTTCCGAGGGTCTTGAGGGACAGCGGTAGCAGTAGAGTCAGCTGGCTGTGGACGTGCGGCTTGTGCACGGGTGGTCACGAGAACCGGAGGAGAAACTTCATCACTCTCTTGAACCTCTGCTGGAACATACGCTAGAATAGGGTTACTTGGCACAGAGTTACACACCTGGGGTTTGTCCATGAAGATCAGGTTGGTCGGTTGCAGGTCTTCTGCCAAGTCGTTGCCTAGGAGAAGTTGCACTCCAGGCATGGGAAAAGGCTTTTCCCTGACGGCGACTTGGACTTCTCCGTTCACGTAGGGACAATCCAGGTGGACTCTGGCGAGAGGGTATGGAGTGGTAGCAGTGAGGTCAGTGATGAAGACAGTTTCTCCGGTGTAGACGATGTTGGGCACAGCCGACTTCAAGATGATCGATTGAAGAGCCGCTGTGTCCCTCAAGATCTTCAATTTGAAACGTCCCTCCGGATTTGAACCGTTGGCAGAGACAGTTCCAGTATACAGGTGGTTACTGAAAAGAGAAAGATCATTAACATTAACACCAACATTCATCACAGGCTTACCGGACTTAGGAGGAGTTGGTTTGGGTTTTTGTGGGTCAGTGGTTCCCTTGTATTGAGACTTACCACACTTGTCTATGGTATGTCCATAGAGTCTACAATACTTGCAGTACAATTGCGAGCCAGCCTGATCGGTGCTCACTTTCTCGTAACTGTACCACGACTTCTTACTGGAGGATGGTTCGGGTGTCAGCCGGTGGATGAGGCTGTAAGTGTCAGCCGACTTAGCACACTTCAGGTAGTCGGTTTCTTCTTTATCTGCTAAGTAGAGACGGACAGGAGGCGGCACACGCCTCAAGAATTCTTCAACTAGCATCAGGTTGACGAGTTCTGTGAAAGTAGAGACATGTGCTGCTTCCAGCCATTTCATGAAATATCTCCGTTTTGTGTTAGCAAACTCGAGGAAGGTAGTGATACTTGCCTTCAGGTGGTCACGGAATTTCCTTCTATAACTTTCTGTAGAGAGTAGGTAGGCGTCCAACACTGCTTGTTTCAGAGTCTGGTAGTCATTCTCAGACGCCAAAGTACTGAGTGTGACTGCAGCTCTACCTGTAAGATGGACTCTGAGAAGTGTGGCCCATTGGTCGACAGGCCAACTGAGTTGATTAGCAAGGGTTTCAAAGGTGGTAAAAAACACATCAACTTCCGCTTCTACAAAGGATGGCATTAACTTACTTGCATGTGATATATTAAAACTGACGGGAAGATTGGCAGTAGCTTGCTGGCGTTGAGCGAGGTGTGAAGTTTCCAACGTGTATTCTCGTTGACGACACTCTAGAGCCAGAGTCGCTTGTTGCTTGTCATGTTCACGTTGCATTTCCAACTCGCGTTGTTTGGTTTCAAGCTGTACTCGTTCCCGCTCACGGACTAGTGCAACCTCACGTTCTTGTTCTTCCCTCCTCAAGGCAGCTTCACGTTCTTTGAGGGCGATTTCTCGTTCGTGTTCTTCCTTCCTCAAAGCAGCCTCACGTTCGTTGAGGGCGATTTCACGTTCTTGTTCTTCCCTTCGTATGGCAGCAGCTCGTTCTTGTTGTTCGAGGGCTTCCCTTTGCTGTTCGCGGGCTTCCCTTTGCTGCTCACGTTCAATCTTGGCCAGCTCTAGTTTGAGTTTCATCGTCGCCAAATCAGTTTTATCTGCAATATAGTAAGTTTCATGAGTTTCAGAGTCTATCTTACCTTGCTCTAAGAAATGATCCAGCAACAGGTTGTGTATTTCACTCTTGTTGGCTTGGTAGGGAACTGTTAGTTGATACTCATGTGCAAGAGTTTGTAATTCAGTCTTTTTGGCATGACTTAAAGTCCCTATTGCACCTGCTGGATCTGCACGGAAAGCTTGGAGACGAAACATGGTGAAATTAGCAAATAAAGGTACAACGAATATTCAGTTATAGTGAATGTCAGAAACAGGACAACGTGGCAACTGGTACCTATCCTGTGGGATCTTTAACAATTAAAGTTAAGTACAAGGTGTTTAATGATTAATTTAAATCAAGGGCGCAGGAAATCTTGTACCCGGTACTCATGTAAGAGGATAAGGGCAAGAAAATCCTACTAACAAATGAAACAGTTTCGAAAACAAATGAAACAGTTAATTGCTGCAAAAGTAAAATTGGTAGTCCAAGGATGTAGGCATACCTTGCCAAGTCTCTATAGGACATAAAGCAAGTTTTTCCTACTGAATTTAATATGATACTTACAGAATTAGCGAACTTTTGTGCTCTGAAAAAGTAAGCTAATTCCCTACCGTTGTATGTATCATCATCTCTGACTGACGTGTAGGGGTGCGAGGTGTCAACTGGTGACGAGAACTGCTGCTGAGGTCCCAATTCAGCAAATAAAGTTCGAGCTAGAGGAACTATGGCCCTCTTTGTCCTCCTACAGTCAGATTGCAGAAGATTGGGTGCACTTGACCCGGGGCAGACCACAGTACCAGGGTACCAATATGATGATCTGTCAAAAATGAGAAATATCCAAGGGACAAAGATGGTAAACACGAGTAATAACACGGAGGGAGAGATGACCAATTAAGAGTATGACTGAGGCCTACAGTCACCACGTAATCCAAAGTTGTCTCACCTTCACCATATGTTACTCTCGTAATGCACAATACACCGCACCATATAAAAAATGAAATTGAATATGAAAAATAGTAAAAGCTACGTTAACAAAGTTAAATACGCTTACCATAAATTACCACTTGGCACCAGTACCTGAGTGAAGCTCCCGGACAGGCCCCCATATAATATGTGACGGTAACGCGTTGGTGTTCGGCTGTTCAAAGCTAGGGGTATGGCCTCGTCACATAGAATAAAAAAAAATAGAAAATCTGGAACTTCGTCTGTGGTAAGGTAAGGAGAAGACACACAAAACACAAGTAAATTTTAACAATGGAATTTTAATTACGTTAGATAAACAAAACATGAATAAAATGGACATACAAATTCGTATAATAAAATCAATCAATCAAAATAATAAGAATAATCGAATGACAAAGTGAAAAGTTACGTTAAGACAAGTGAGCAATAACAAGCTGTGCAATATACAATAAAATGAGAGGTGCAGGAATATTGGCTTTAAGCTATCACCTCTCTTAGTACACATAAGCCACAGCTCAGTCTACCAAGAAGAAGTGTTAACCGTAAGAAAGCACTGAATATTCTGAAGACTGAGGTCGTGGCGGCCCCAGACATCAAGTAGTATGGTGGGTGGAGTGCAGTTGCAGCTAGACCGGCGGCCAATCAGCGAGGAGCCGGCAACAAGACAGGTAGTTTGGCGGTTTGAGGCAGAGCAGGTGTTCCTGGCTGCATACGTTTTGCTCTCTGGCAAACCTTGGAGATGTTGTTGTCGTTGTTGGACATTTCTTCCATAGTAGTTTTATATATTTGTAGCGACGTATTTTTGGAGGGAAGAGCAGGCTCAATCTCTTGAAGGAGATTATCGTCACAATATATATATATATATATATATATATATATATATATATATATATATATATATATATATATATATATATATATATTTATATATATATATATATATAAATATATATATATAAATATATATATATATATATTATATATATATATATGTATATATATATGTCGTACCTAGTAGCCAGAACGCACTTCTCGGCCTACTATGCAAGGCCTGATTTGCCTAATAAGCCAAGTTTTCCTGAAATAATATATTTTCTCTATTTTTTTTCTTATGAAATGATAAAGCTACCCATTTCATTATGTATGAAGTCAGTTTTTTTTATTGGGAGTTAAAATTAACATAGATATATGACCGAACCTAACCAACCCTGCCTAACCTAACCTAACCTATTTTTATAGGTTAGGTTAGGTAGCCGAAAAAGTTATGTTAGGTTTGGTTAGGTAGTCGAAAAAACATTAATTCATGAAAACTTGGCTTATTAGGCAAATCGGGCCTTGCATAGCAGGCTGAGAAGTGCGTTCTGGCTAGTAGGTACGACATATATATATATATATATATATATATATATATATATATATATATATATATATATATATATATATATATATATATATATATATATATATATATATATATATGTCGTACCTAGTAGCCAGAACTCACTTCTCAGCCTACTATTCAAGGCCCGATTTGCCTAATAAGCCAAGTTTTCCTGAATTAATATATTTACTATAATTTTGTTCTTATGAAATGATAAAGCAACCCTTTTCTCTATGTATGAGGTCAATTTTTTTTTATTGGAGTTAAAATTAACGTAGATATATGACCGAACCTAACCAACCCTACCTAACCTAACCTAACCTATATTTATAGGTAAGGTTAGGTTAGGTAGCCAAAAAAAGCTAGGTTAGGTTAGGTTAGGTAGGTTAGGTAGACGAAAAAACATTAATTCATGAAAACTTGGCTTATTAGGCAAATCGGGCCTTGAATAGTAGGCTGAGAAGTGCGTTCTGGCTATTAGGTACGACATATATATATATATATATATATATATATATATATATATATATATATATATATATATATATATATATATATATATATATATATATATATATATATATATATATATATATATATATATATATATATATATATATATATATATATATATATATATATATATATATTAAGGGTACCACCTCTGGTGCAATTGCAGGGACCCACATCCTCGAAGAAGAAAACAAAGAGCATCCAGAGAAGATTTTGTGGATTCTCACTGAATACTTTATTCTTTTCTTCTCCTACCACCCCTATTATTTTTTTGTATATTTTGTTTTACTTTATTGCAATGCTACAGTTTACAAACACACACACACACAAATACATAACAATTAAACAATCAGCGTTCGAAGACCTCGTCCAGCTCCTCGGAGGTTGGGTGCGTACCCAGGATACAGCACGCATTTTTCCCCTGAACTGCGACACTGAGGCGCTGGAACAGGAAACTCGTGGGTCTCTAGTTTTCGCCATGATTTCCTCACCAACCTCCTTTAAAAACTTGAGTGCACATTTACCCCAGGTGCCCAGAGTCTCAGAGCCTATTGGCACGAACCTGTAACAACGTTCTAGGTCTCTGTACTTGTGGATTTTCTGGGTTTCCCTGAAGGTGGCTGAGCCACCTCCCTCCGCAGAGCTGTAACGTAAATAGGTATCAGCCAATGTAGATGCACAGGTGTAATCCCATACGACCTGTTTACCTTCCCTCCATGGCTGCAGGGTGACTCCATCTGGGCGTTTTTGGCTGTTGTCAGGTCTGCACAACTGGGGTTCTCCTTGTGCTGGACACCCAGCTGTAGCCAAACTTCTCTTGATGATGTCATTGACTGCTTCGTGTCTGGTAATCTTTCCCTGTGTCTTACGACAGATGAGACCATGGCTGCCGTATTGGTCTGCCCTTGCATGGCCGCAAACACACCGGTGCTCGGTGGAGATAGGGGCGGCAAGCCGCAGAGCAACACCAATACCTTGGACCCGATGGTCCAGGCGGGTGTGCCCAAGGCGGAATTAGGGACTGCCAACACGAAGTCCCCATCATGGGGGGCTTGCACAGCTAGGAAACGCGCTCTGTCCTTCTGAGAAGCTGCGTCCAGCAATGCTTTGGCGATGTTCTCCACTATGGGGCTATTCCATTTGCCTGTTTACCGTCTTTTGGAAAAGTTGGTTGGGTGTGTGAATTCGTAAGAGTGTCCCATTGACCAGCTCCTTCCACAAATTTGGGATCACGAATCCCAATGGAGTTCCTTAGGTATTTTGGTAATATTTCCTTCACTAATTCACTTGTAGCACTGGTCGAGGATAAGAATGCCGGCAATGCTAACTGTGTCGCCTTGCGAATACTAATACCCCCGAGTCTAACTGGGAGCGTTGCTTGGTCCCACTGGTCTTCTTGCAGGGAGAGGTTTAACACTTTCATAGTTATTGTCTTTAGGAGTGAGTCGTATTCCGTTAATTTTGGGCTGTCAAAGGAAGGAACACACCTGAGGAAATAGGTAAGTCTGGGCAAGGCCAGGCACCTTGCAAGAAGGTACAAAGCATCGTGAGCATCCAAAGCCCCTATTCGCGCCTCCATCCTCCTCAGGTCTTTAAGCTTTTCTTCGAGGACTACCTCAATGGCGCTCGAGCCCAGAGGTGCCCCTAGCAGCACACTGTCGGTGGGAGCGATTACTTGGGCTCCTGGCAATATGATTCGCACTGCATCTATGATCGGTTGGCTGGATGAGATGATTTCACACTTTGATGGATTTAGTGTAAAGCCTAACTCCTCTCCCTTAGATTTCACTAGCTGAAGATCTCCTAGCAGGGATTCCTGTGTCCCTGCCAGGGTGCCATCGTCCAGGAACCAGATGTTGAATTCGCTGGACAACCTGCTTGTGACCTCCTTAGCTGCCATGCAGAAAAGGAAAGGGGCAAGTGGGTCTCTCTGCTGGGCACCTGCGGAAACATCTTCATGTTCCCCAAACAACAGTGTCGATTCCCTACTGTACCCTGCTGAAACGAAGGGAAGTAGACAAGGAAAGCTGGTTCGAACTGCTTCCAGTACCACATCCCTTTTTACCTGGTTGAAGGCATTTTTAAAGTCTAATTTAATTAATGCCTTATTTTCTGGGAGGTGCTTGATATAGGCTCGTGCTGCAAGAGCTGCTGCTTCACAGCCATGGGGGACGCCAAAACCTAGTTGATGGGGTCGAAGCATCGTCGCAGCGTCTATGCTAATTTTTCTGACAGCTGCCCTAGCAACAAGGCGCCGAAGTGTGTTACCCACGGCAATGGGTCTGACTCCACCATCTTTCTTCTTGAGGGCACAAAGGGATGCTCCAAAGAAAAAGGGTTTAATTGTATCTGGGATCAACCCGGAGAGGCAGTCGTTGACAAACTTTGTGATCTCTGACAGTAGTGTCTCGGCAACTTCGCCGAGAACTGGGTTTACCATCTCCTTGAGGTGCTGAGGTCTTACTCCAGTGTGTCCCCCTGCTGAGCCTGGTGGAAATGACATGATGGCTTTGTATACCTCTGACGCTTCGAGGAATAGAGGTCCCATGTCTGGGACATTTGTGTCCCGAGCAGTGGGTTCCCATGGTACTCTGGGAGGGTGCTTCTCTCTCAGTGAGTCGGCAGTTGCTGTATTTCTAGGTGCGATTGTGTCTTCGCTGGTAAGTAACCTAATTGCCCCTACTGTGTTGCCCTCTTCAATTTTTTTGGTCACTTGTGTTCCAAGTTTAAAATTATCATTGGAACTCTTGGGTCTGCCACGACGGTTTTGGCGTTGAGGAGGGATGGGGATCAAGTTGTCAGCTCTGGGGAAATTATTTATTGCCCTAGTGACTGATGAGGCTAGTGACTTGCCTCCTCTTGCAGGTACGCCTAAGCAAATATTGCCAAACAGGAGCAAATTATGCCATGCTTTGATGGTGGCTGTAGCATTAAGATTTTCAGACCGTTCATTCACTTTCCTTAAAAGGTCTGTATATTTCCCTGCTGCAAATGGGCGCGCTGCTTTAGGAATGTGGGGAAGAGTTCTGGTGGTGGATGCTTTGATGGCCCCCAGGAGGTCATCTGATGACATGAAGTTTGCTGGGATGTGTGGGGGTGCCGGGGGGACCTGTGGGCCTTCTCTCTCTACAGGTTCCGTCCATGAACCCTCACAGTTGTTGTGTTGACGTAGGGTTCCATCGTTTCTAAGGCTGTGTGATTCGTCACAAACCCGACACGTTCCTCTAGGTCTGGGTCCCCCTCTGGGTGCATTGTTCCCAAGCCTGAGTTCTTGGCTGAGGGGTTCCTGGTTAGTTGGGGGAGTCCCCTCCGTCCCCCGGGCGGAATGTGACATCGGCATGGCGTGGGAGGGTGGACACGGGTGGTGGCGGCAGGGGTAGTTGGCGGTCCCTCGCACTCACCACTCGTATGAGTACTTGTCTCTCCCTCCCTTTTGGGAGGAACCTGAATGCCTGCTGTGACGTGTGCCATATCTGGGTGCATGGAGGGTGACACATCTCTGCAACAGGCACTGTGTGTGCAGTGAATAGGTGGGTTGGAGATACCCAGGGGCAGGGTGGGAGGGGTGGGATGGCAGGAGGTACAGTGGTGCGGTGAGGCCGGCGGGCGGGGAGGGGGAGGGGGTTGACCGGACACCGCTCGCTTTGAGGGGAGGGGGGGGGGCGTCAGGGTGACACTTAAACACTGGAACAGTTTCCTTGTATATCACTGCACAATGGTGAATGAATCATACACTTGAAGTCTGACACACTGTGAGCTCCATTAACACTAAACATGATTGCTAATTTCTGTTTTTCTTTTCCAAATATATTTCTATAATCACTGGGTGGCACATGGATGCCCCCCCCCCGCCCAACCGTCGCCTGACCGCACAATAACACCCCCTCCCCCACATCTTCACTGTGGGAGGCCTACAGGGTGCCAGCGTGGCCCTCACTGCCCTTATATTCCACACTGTAAATTCACCTGTTTTGATCCATTTTTGTTGAGATGGTTCACTTTGGACACTTCCCGCCCACTCCTGCACCTCCCCAGGATATTCACACAGCACCTGGTGCAGGCTAGGCTCCGTGGCGCCAGGATGTCACTAGGTATGGCTTAGTAAACCACAGAGCCTCCCTCCACGCGTCCACCCGTCCCGACACCTCCACACTATATATATATATATATATATATATATATATATATATATATATATATATATATATATATGTATATATATATATATATATATATATATATATATATATATATATATACATATATATATATATATATATATATATATATATACATATATATATATATATATATATATATATATATATATATATATATATATATACATATATATATATATATATATATATATATATATACATATATATATATATATATATATATATATATATATATATATATATATGTCGTACCTAATAGCCAGAACGCACTTCTCAGCCTACTATTCAAGGCCCGATTTGCCTAATGAGCCAAGTTTTCATGAATTAATGTTTTTTCGTCTACCTAACCTACCTAACCTAACCTAACCTAGCTTTTTTTGGCTACCTAACCTAACCTTACCTATAAATATAGGTTAGGTTAGGGTAGGTAGGGTTGGTTAGGTTCGGTCATATATCTACGTTAATTTTAACTCCAATAAAAAAAAATTGACCTCATACATAGAGAAAAGGGTTGCTTTATCATTTCATAAGAAAAAAATTATAGTAAATATATTAATTCAGGAAAACTTGGCTTATTAGGCAAATCGGGCCTTGAATAGTAGGCTGAGAAGTGAGTTCTGGCTACTAGGTACGACATATATATATATATATATATATATATATATATATATATATGTATATATATGTCGTACCTAGTAGCCAGAACGCACTTCTCAGCCTACTATGCAAGGCCCGATTTGCCTAATAAGCCAATTTTTCCTAAATTAATATATTTTCTCTAATTTTTTTCTTATGAAATGATAAAGCTACCAATTTCATTATGTATGCGGTCAATTTTATTTTATTGTAGTTAAAATTAACGTAGATATATGACCAAACCTAACCAACCCTACCTAACCTAACCTAACCTATCTTTATTAGGCCCAATTTGCCTAATAAGCCAAGTTTTCATGAATTAATGTTTTTTCGACGACCTAACCTACCTAACCTAACCTAACCTACCTTTTTCGGTTACCTAACCCAACCTAACCTATAAAGATAGGTTAGGTTAGGTTAGGTAGGGTTGGTTAGGTTTGGTCATATATCTACGTTAATTTTAACTACAATAAAATAAAATTGACCGCATACATAATGAAATTGGTAGCTTTATCATTTCATAAGAAAAAAATTAGAGAAAATATATTAATTTAGGAAAAATTGGCTTATTAGGCAAATCGGGCCTTGCATAGTAGGCTGAGAAGTGCGTTCTGGCTACTAGGTACGACATATACATATATATATATACATATATATACATATATATATACATATATATATACATATATATATATATATATATATATATATATATATATATATATATATATATATATATACATATATATACATATATATATACATATATTAATATATTTTGGTAGCAGTCTTTCCTGTAGACATATATTATTAAATATGACCGAAAAAGTAAGATTAATAATTCTAACACGAATTTTCTCAATCTTTCGTACATTTCTTTTCACTGCTGGTGGTAATTCAAAAATCATTTCTCCAAAATTCATTTTTTTATGTTTACTAGGATTTCTCTGGCGATGGTTTGGTTGTGGGAAGAGATTATATGTTCCTTAATGGAGCCCTGTTGCTTATGCATCGTTAAACGCCTAGAAAGAGATGTTGTTGTCTTGCCTATATACTGGGTTTTTTGGAGCTTACAGTCCCCAAGTGGGCATTTGAAGGCATAGACGACGTTGGTCTCTTTTAAAGCGTTCTGTTTTGTGTCTGGAGAGTTTCTCATGAGTAGGCTGGCCGTTTTTCTGGTTTTATAGTAAATCGCCAGTTGTATCCTCTGATTTTTGTCTGTAGGGATAACGTTTCTATTAACAATATCTTTCAGGACCCTTTCCTCCGTTTTATGAGCTGTGGAAAAGAAGTTCCTGTAAAATAGTCTAATAGGGGGTATAGGTGTTGTGTTAGTTGTCTCTTCAGAGGTTGCATGGCTTTTCACTTTCCTTCTTATGATGTCTTCGACGAAACCATTGGAGAAGCCGTTATTGACTAGGACCTGCCTTACCCTACAGAGTTCTTCGTCGACTTGCTTCCATTCTGAGCTGTGGCTGAGACCACGGTCGACATATGCGTTAACAACACTCCTCTTGTACCTGTCAGGGCAGTCGCTGTTGGCATTTAGGCACATTCCTATGTTTGTTTCCTTAGTGTAGACTGCAGTGTGGAAACCTCCGCCCTTTTCCATGACTGTTACATCTAGAAAGGGCAGCTTCCCATCCTTTTCCATCTCGTAAGTGAAACGCAGCACGGAACTCTGCTCAAATGCCTCCTTCAGCTCCTGCAGATGTCTGACATCAGGTACCTGTGTAAAAATGTCGTCAACATACCTGCAGTATATGGCCGGTTTCAAGTTCATGTCGACTAAGACTTTTTGCTCGATGGTACCCATGTAGAAGTTTGAAAACAGGACACCTAGGGGAGAACCCATGGCGACCCCATCTACTTGCTTATACATGTGCCTATCCGGGCTCAAGAAGGGTGCCTCTTTAGTACAAGCTTGGAGTAGTTTCCTCAGAATATTTTCTGGTATGTCAAGAGGAGTACAGGCTGGATCACGATACACTCTGTCGGCTATCATTCCGATTGTCTCGTCCACAGGTACGTTGGTAAACAGCGATTCTACGTCCAACGAGGCTCTTATCCCTGTGGCCCGTGTGCCCCGCAGTAAGTCAACAAATTCCTTTGGAGACTTCAGGCTGAAGGCGCAAGGAACATAAGGAGTCAGCAGGCCGTTGAGTCGCTTCGCCAGTCTGTACGTGGGTGTGGGTATCTGGCTAATGATTGGCCGAAGTGGGTTTCCAGGCTTGTGCGTCTTGACATTTCCATACGCATATCCAGGTTTATATTCCCCAATGATCTTTGGCAGGTGGAGTCCGGATTTCTTGGCGTTCACAGTTTCGATCAGTTTGTTGACCTTTGCTTTTAATTCGGCTGTAGTGTCCTTCGTTACCCTTTGGAACTTAGTTTGGTCAGAGAGTATGATGTTCATTTTCGCCAGATATTCGTCTTTTTTAAGAATGACATATATTGGCGACTTGTCACCTCTCCTGACAACTATCTCTTTGTTCTCACGAAGGCTTTTAGCTGCCGCTTTAAGCTCGGGGGACAGTATGGTGCTTCTGTAGCACCATTGTATGGTGCTTCTGTAGCACCTTCTTATTGCAGAAGGAGGAAAGAATCGAGGCAACTACAGAAGCACCATACTGTCCCCCGAGCTTAAAGCGGCAGCTAAAAGCCTTCGTGAGAACAAGGAGATAGTTGTCAGGAGAGGTGACAAGTCGCCAATATATGTCATTCTTAAAAAAGACGAATATCTGGCGAAAATGAACATCATACTCTCTGACCAAACTAAGTTCCAAAGGGTAACGAAGGACACTACAGCCGAATTAAAAGCAAAGGTCAACAAACTGATCGAAACTGTGAACGCCAAGAAATCCGGACTCCACCTGCCAAAGATCATTGGGGAATATAAACCTGGATATGCGTATGGAAATGTCAAGACGCACAAGCCTGGAAACCCACTTCGGCCAATCATTAGCCAGATACCCACACCCACGTACAGACTGGCGAAGCGACTCAACGGCCTGCTGACTCCTTATGTTCCTTGCGCCTTCAGCCTGAAGTCTCCAAAGGAATTTGTTGACTTACTGCGGGGCACACGGGCCACAGGGATAAGAGCCTCGTTGGACGTAGAATCGCTGTTTACCAAGGTACCTGTGGACGAGACAATCGGAATGATAGCCGACAGAGTGTACCGTGATCCAGCCTGTACTCCTCTTGACATACCAGAAAATATTCTGAGGAAACTACTCCAAGCTTGTACTAAAGAGGCACCCTTCTTGAGCCCGGATGGGCACATGTATAAGCAAGTAGATGGGGTCGCCATGGGTTCTCCCCTAGGTGTCCTGTTTGCAAACTTCTACATGGGTACCATCGAGCAAAAAGTCTTAGTCGACATGAACTTGAAACCGGCCATATACTGCAGGTATGTTGACGACATTTTTACACAGGTACCTGATGTCAGACATCTGCAGGAGCTGAAGGAGGCATTTGAGCAGAGTTCCGTGCTGCGTTTCACTTACGAGATGGAAAAGGATGGGAAGCTGCCCTTTCTAGATGTAACAGTCATGGAAAAGGGCGGAGGTTTCCACACTGCAGTCTGCACTAAAGAAACAAACATAGGAATGTGCCTAAATGCCAACAGCGACTGCCCTGACAGGTACAAGAGGAGTGTTGTTAACGCATATGTCGACCGTGCTCTCAGCCACAGCTCAGAATGGAAGCAAGTCGACGAAGAACTCTGTAGGGTAAGGCAGGTCCTAGTCAATAACGGCTTCTCCAATGGTTTCGTCGAAGACATCATAAGAAGGAAAGTGAAAAGCCATGCAACCTCTGAAGAGACAACTAACACAACACCTATACCCCCTATTAGACTATTTTACAGGAACTTCTTTTCCACAGCTCATAAAACGGAGGAAAGGGTCCTGAAAGATATTGTTAATAGAAACGTTATCCCTACAGACAAAAATCAGAGGATACAACTGACGATTTACTATAAAACCAGAAAAACGGCCAGCCTACTCATGAGAAACTCTCCAGACACAAAACAGAACGCTTTAAAAGAGACTAACGTCGTCTATGCCTTCAAATGCCCACTTGGGGACTGTAAGCTCCAAAAAACCCAGTATATAGGCAAGACAACAACATCTCTTTCTAGGCGTTTAACGATGCATAAGCAACAGGGCTCCATTAAGGAACATATAATCTCTTCCCACACCCAAACCATCGCCAGAGAAATCCTAGTAAACAACACAGAAATCATCGATAGATACAGCGATAGCAGGCGGCTTGACGTTTGCAAGGCACTACACATCAAGAAGTCAACACCAGCAATCAACAGCCAATTATTGCACAACTATATTCTACCCACCTCAAGACTCCGCTCCAATATAGAAGCATCAAGAAATATGGAGCAATAGGCTTTCTACAAACACTTCTATTCAATACTCATTGTTTGTGTTCTGTCTTGTGTTGATACTTTTATTACCCTATTAATATCCCCTTTTGTTCTGTCTTGTGTTAATGCCACATCACCCCTCCCACCTCACTCAAATGTAGATATAAAATCGGAGATACGTAAGTTCTATTCAGTTGTGTATTTGTGAACTAAAAGTCTTTGAAAATGTAATAAGTTTTACGAAACGCACCCGTGTCGCGTCAGACTAGAAATAAAAATGAATTTTGGAGAATTGATTTTTGATTTACCTCCAACAGTGAAGCGTAATGTACGAAAGATTGAGAAAATTCGTGTTAGAATTATTAATCTTACTTTTTCGGTCATATTTAATAATATATTATATATATATATATATATATATATATATATATATATATATATATATATATATATATATATATATATATATATTTTATCTCTGAAAATATAAATTGTTTCTAGAAATCCAACGCTATCTAGATCTCTAATGTGAATAAGACTTAAATATAGATGGTATCTGAAACTTTTAAAATATTGAACAATAGGCAGGATATTGATCCAGACCGTTTCTTTAAAAGGTCAGATGTAACACAGACAAAGAACAACAGATTCAAGTTCAACAAGCCACAATGTAGAATAGTAAACAAGATATGCTTTTTCACTCATAAGGTTACACACCCATGAAACCGTCTAGCAACCGAAGCTGTAAATGCCAAAACACTGATAAATTGTAAGATCCAGTTTAAACAAATATTCAAGACAAATAGGGGGACCTCTGACAAGCCATCGGCTTCTTGTCCTCGTCGAGGCCACTAGAGTGTTAGTGGCCCTCATGTAAATCAGGTATGGCTTTTACCCAAATGCCAAAGCGTTTTCTTCTTCATTGTCGGTGAAACAATCGATAATGGAATATTTATTTTTTGCCATTTAAAGTTGTGAACGTTTTATGAAGAAAATAACGTTTTCGTTTAACATTTTTCAAACGAGTGCATGTCGGGTATATGATAATATTGGAATGACAACGAATTACACATGTAATATGATCGGACATTTCACATGTCTGCCATATTTGTAGCTTATCTCTCGTAATGATGGGGTCAGCTATACATGCTATAAAGTCCTGAACATCGGGATGTAATTAGGTCTTGATACTCTTTGTCTAATAAAAAATGTCAACTATATTCACAAATGTAACTTTTTGTAAACAAATTCCAAAATGAGTAAGAGCTTTGTGTTGTGGGGAAATATTTGTGGACGGAGATTTATTTATTCTATTTTTATTTCAATTAATTTATAAATTATGGTTAACTCCTAAATTAAGCAGACTGTATATTTTATCTAAATTATAGAGCAGTGAACTGTATACTTTATCTCCTCACAAATATCTCACAAACTTGAGGGTTAAAAAAATAATACATTAGGCTAGAGAAAAATATGGTAATTAAATCAAATTGTATAATAAATTATGTTATTTGATTATAATAGATAAATTTAGTTTGTGTTATACTTGAATTAAGAAATTAATGCACAGTTTATCTGTTTTGTGAAGTAGATGTTTGCAAGGGTAGTGGCCAGGACGTGTATCAATGGTAGTGGCCAGGACGTGTATCAATGGTAGTGGCCTGGACGTGTATCATTGGTAGTGGCCTGGACGTGTATCAATGGTAGTGGCCTGGACGTGTATCAATGGTAGTGGCCTGGACGTGTATCAATGGTAGTGGCCTGGACGTGTATCAATGGTAGTGGCCTGGACGTGTATCAATGGTAGTGGCCTGGACGTGTATCAATGGTAGTGGCCTGGACGTGTATCAATGGTAGTGGCCAGGACGTGTATCAATGGTAGTGGCCTGGACGTGTATCAATGGTAGTGGCCTGGACGTGTATCAATGGTAGTGGCCTGGACGTGTATCAATGGTAGTGGCCTGGACGTGTATCAATGGTAGTGGCCAGGACGTGTATCAATGGTAGTGGCCAGGACGTGTATCAATGGTAGTGGCCTGGACGTGTATCAATGGTAGTGGCCTGGACGTGTATCAATGGTAGTGGCCTGGACGTGTATCAATCACGTAGCAATGGCATCTCTCCTTGCAGCCTAACTGCACTTATATACTATATCAAAAGACGTCGGCCATCTCGTTCCTTGGACCTCAGCCTTCTGACCACTTGCAATGTAAATCCAGTCTCGGATTATAGTATAAAAATTAATAAATAAAATTTACAAGATAAATAAGACAGCAATCTTACACGGTGCGGGCTGAAGGCATACCTCAAAACCGCACCTAAGCTTAATGATTAATCCCATGTTATTGACGAGATCGAAATGCAGTTATTTCTGAAGAAGTATCGTTAATGCACGAAAAACTCAGAATGAACACTGTGTTTCGCTGGGCGTAATGAGAGCGTAATGGCAGGAGTACCCACTATCCTCCCTCCCTGGAAGTAGCGTTCGTATGCGCATAATTATTTATTAAATTCCCGGAAAGACTGGATATTAATAATAACGCCCTTTAAGATATTTTAAGTTTCAACTTATTGTTGTTGATTATGCATTAAATAGTCCTCAGACTATACGCAATAATTAATTACTAACATATGTAAATTTATTCAGTTAAACAGTAATGAGCTGCTGACGAGGGAATTTAAAGAACTGTATAATGGTGTCTGACAGATTTTTTTCTTTCAGATGCTTGTTGGATGAAGAATCATTCGCATATCTCTGCTTCACTTCCAATAGTTACCGATCCAGGGTCCATGTACTTTTACACATACTGCCAGTGATGCCCAGGTCACCCAATTCCAAATACGGTACACACTCTTCTAATATTGCAAAGGTTATCCTTCTGCTCAGGTTTACTCAAGACTTACCTGGACCAGCAGAAATTACAATCAAGCAGAGATATATATATTTCCGGACAGCATGAGAAGACTGTTGAACATTCCAGACTATCAGTGTACCAAAGGCTAAGTGTTACACAGAAAAGCTTTCAGTCACAGCAAAAGGCAGATTCTTAGTTTCCTCACATCAACATAATTTGAACAAAATCAGTATGGTTTCTTGTGAATATCTCCAGACTCTTGCAGAATCTTCAAGTTGAGACCAACTTACCATCACATTTTTAGTAATGTTAAGACTTCTCACGTGGAGCACCATTGAGGGTGGATGTTTCTCTCCAAGATTGGATATTAAGTCAGCGAATTTTTTATACTCTAATTCTTGAACATTATTATCAGCCGTTTAATAGCGTTCTGAACCTAGTTATTGTTTAGCTCACAAGACGGGCCAGGTGAGATTGAATAGGCCTACTCCATTCTGATTCGATTGATTTCTTATTCACTGATTGTCACTACAAGCTACGACTGGTATCGAATCCAGATCATACCGGACAGTTGTAATTCTTGTAAATTGTCAGTATCTAATTGACATTCAGATTACTAATATTGATAGGCTGGTATGTGTTATGAACAAGTAGTTAACACTGGTCTATAACTATTATTATTAATACCTAATACATAGTCAGGTCACATTTAGCCATTACTTTTGTTTGTTTATTTTTACTGGTTAGTAATTCATACTAAATATGTTACGTGGTACACTAGGATAGCTTAACTGTTGTACCATAGATAGACCGTTAATAATTAATGGGTTGATAGAGTGAGTAAAATTGAAGACATTTTGCTGCAATTATAATAAATAATGTATCAGGTTCCTGTAATATTCATGTAAGATGTAAGATGGTATTAGTTTCATTTAGGGAGGTGTGTTGAGGTACTTTTGTCGTGAAAGTCCCTAATTTCATTCTCATAGTTTCCTTCCTTGTGCTTCAAACTCACAATGTATCTTGTACTATCCACTTCCCCAAACATTAGTACTGAAGACATATATCTGTACCACTGTAATCACCACTGTCAATTTTTATTGTAGTTATTTGTTGATATATAACCTTGCAACAATGGACCTTTTCCTCTCGCCTGATATGTTAAATTAAGAACCTACCCGAAACGCTAATCATGTTAGAGGCTTTGTAAGAATGTAAAAATACCAGTCTTATGTAATCTCACCAACCGATTGTACCTTCTTGTGAATAAATTATTATTATTATTATTATTATTATTATTATTATTATTATTATTATTATTATTATTATTATTATTATTATTAAGTTGCCATGACTCCGTGGGAGTACGCGACTGCTGTAAACAAGGACTCGACGCGTCTGCAGGCATGGCTCTGAATGATGCTATTTTCTGTGTTGCTAACCTTGTTTTTGCAGCTGTGTCAAAGAAAGGTTGTTGTGGAGTGTTAAATTTTTCAATAATTATTAGATGCACAAAAATAAAGGAATATTGAGTTAATGACCTCACATTCTCTCTAGACAGCATTTAGGCACAATTAAGATTAGCTTTAGACTACACAATGAAGCATCCATAAGCCACTTTATTATTACTGCTGGTAACATTATCTAGATTGAACTCGGTAACATGACAAGCATTAACCTACGTGTACAAATATTTCATCACAAATGTCTGAGCCTGTGTAATACCCACTATCCAATGATAACAAAAAACTCACAACCAATAGGATAAATTAACAACCCATTGTTTACTTAAGTCATACTTAAATGTATCAACAAAAACATACGAATATAAGAAGAATTATAGATTATGAGTCACTTCGAAAGAGGTACCTAGGAGGTGCTCCTCATTTCTATCTACCATAATTAGGAAAGCCAAAACAATCGTTGAAAATACATATAATAAAATACAGGGAAACATGAAGAAACCCGGGAACACAATTTCCCAGATATTAAGTTCAAATTAGAACTTTAATAAGAAACAAATATTCCTAGCCAGTGACGATGGAGTACCATCACTGACACTGTTATTAAAATTAATAGTTTCTTCTCACCCATTGGCATATTCCGTGCAAATGAAGTCCCAGCATCCCTAACTAATGCTAATGACGTTCTTACAGGCAGCGATCCTGATTCTCTGTACTTAACTCCAGCTAATTCCTCAGATGTTAATGAAATAATCCTCTCACTTGCAACTAATTCAACTACTCTTGCTTAGATACCAAACCTAATTTACAAAAAACTCAAGGTTATTACCTCCGGTCATAGCATTGCTCAACAACAAATCACTTGGACTTTTCTCCGATAAGACTCTTCTCTGAAAATTTAAAAAATATACTGGAGTAATTCCATTCCATAGAAGTGTTGATCTCACTAAAATAAAAAGTTTGAAACCCGCATCAATCCATTCCACCTTGTCTAAAATCTTTGGAAAGCTAATGTACATGCAGCCCTACTCTATGTAGCTAAACATAATATATTTAGCTCTTGCCAATATTACTTCAGATCCCCGAAAAGCATCACTGATGCACTAATTAGTGTGCAAGAGTTGATACACACAGTTCTTGACAAAAATAAGTACCCTGATGCTTTATCCGTTAACCGACATAAGGCCTTTCGCACCATTAAATACACTAAGCTTCTTAAATTCCTTTCAATACTTGCAAGCACACTTTAGTGCAGGCTTCGGTAATTCTCTATATACGGCGCTACTTTTTCCACCCCATCATTTAACATTGATGTTCCACTGGGTAGTATACTTGGTTCATTCCCCCCTTTCTCATTTACATCAATAATTCCAAATGCCACTCAACACGTGAAGCCAGTTTGATTTGCTGATGATACAACCTTTATTTTTTCCAGTCCTAACCCTTTTATTCTAAATGAGACAGTAAGCACAAAACTAAAAAAAAAAGTCCATCTTTGGCTAACTGCTAACAAAGTGACCCTTAACATTGATAAAACCTATATTTTGTTTGGTAATAATTTCACTGATCATGCAGATAAGAAGTCACAATAACGTGGCTGAAAAATGTTGACCAAACCACACACTAGAAAGTGAAGAGACGATGACGTTTCGGTCCGTCCTGCACGATTATCAAGTCGATTGTGCTTAGAGGAAGAAGGCAATGACAATAAATAGGCAAGAGAGAGAGGTTATCTTGAGATGATTTCGGGTCTTTTAGTGTCCCCGCGGCCCGGTTCTCGACCAGGCCTCCACCCTCAAGAAGCAGCCCGTGACAGCTGACTAACACCCAGGTACCTATTTTACTGCTAGGTAACAGGGGCATAGGGTGAAAGAAACTCTGCCCATTGTTTCTCGCCGGCGTTTGGGATCGAACCCAGGACCACAGGATCACAAGTCCAGCGTGCTGTCCGCTCTGCCGACCGGCTCCCAGGGTGAGGTGAGGAGAAGGAAATCTTAGAGGAAGAAAAAGCATGGCATCAGGAACGAAAGGTAAGGTGTAATAAAGGGGGTAAAAAAGAATTAGAAAGGGATCGTAAGAGAAAAGAAGGGAAAGAAAAAGAAGAAAGCTAAAAGGAAGGGGTAGGCTTATGTTAGGTCACGTTTGTTAGAAAGTTTAGAACACTTGAGTATATACTGTGACAGAGAAGAGTCGACAGCAACAAAGCCAGGATTCAGGTTCGTGTTGGGTGTGTTTTGTATCAGACCTGATTCGACAAGACGGTGTCTGTGAGGCAGGAAAGGTTATTTTGGAGGAAGACCAATCAATATGATGATTAGAATACCTAACATGACAGAAGAGAGCATTGTTTGTGTGTGCAGATTTATCACTTCTTTTGTGTTCCTTAATTAAGTCTGTCATTGAGTGTACGGCCAGTTTCGCCAAAGTATTAGAGAGGACAAGACGACCAGGAAATACAGTAGACACCAGCAGCATTAGAAGCAGGAGCAGTGTGAACTAGATTGCTACGAAGAATGTTAGTTTGTCGAAAGGCGAGCTTTATGTCAAGAGGGCGAAGAGTATTAATAAAGGTTTTTAGTTCAGATATGAAGGAAAGGCAGAGCACAGTGCTACTAGTGTTGGAAGCAGGTTTAGGATAAAAGAAATTACGTTTAGCTTGAGAATAGGCACAGTTGATAAAATATAAAGGATAACCAAGGCGAGAGAATGATTTGTAGATAAAAGAAATTTGAGAATCAAGAAACCGAGGGTCAATGATGCGTAGAGTAACGAGGAAGAGAGAGACGAGGACACTTTTCTTAACAGAAGGAGGATGGTAGGAAAAGAAGTGAATGTACATGCCACTATGAATGGGTTTGCGATAGACAGAGAAAGAGAACCCAGACACAGAGCTGTGAACGTCAAGAAAATGAAGGAGGGAATTAGAAACCCATTCAACTTTGAAATGGATGGAAGGAGCCAGATTGTTAAGAGAGGAGAAGATTGGCTGGAAAAGACTAAGGTCATGAGGCCATAAAGCAAAAATGTCATCGCATAGCAAAGCCAGGGAGAGGGACGATTATCAATAGAAGGAAAACAAACAGTTTCGAAGTATTCCATGTAGAAATTGGCAAGAACAGGGGAAAGACGTCAGTGGGGAGCGGGAGAGGAAGAAGGCCCTCAGTCGCATTCTGTCTAAGGAAAGAGAGAGCGTCATCGAGGGGAACATTAGTAAACTGAGAGTCGACATCAAGACTAAGAATCTTACAGGAGGGTTGCAGGCGCATTGTTTCTATGAAGTCCTGAGAGTGACGAAGTTGGGCAGGGGAAAAAGTGCCAAGATAAGCCGTCAGTGCTTTAGCTAGCCAGGAAGCAAGAAGAGTATAACCGACAGAGCACCTTGATGAAATGATAGGACAAAGAGGAACACTAGGTTTTTGAGTCTTAAGTAGACCATAGAAATAAGGAAAAGAAGGGCAGATGACACGGAAACGTTTAATGAGATCGAAGTCAGGAGGGCAAAGACTCGAGAGCTGTTTTAGTTTGCGGTTGAAGGAAGTTTCAAGGCGATCCAAAGGGTTAGAGGTCAGAGGGGCTGTTACGAACCCGGATCCAGCGTCCGAGCCTGGAGCAGTGACAACCACGCCATCTGTGGGTCAGCTCCCGAAACCCCCGCCAAACGGACGACGACACCTAGTGAGGACAGCGTGTACTGGCCTCGAGGACCAGTTTCCAGTCTGGTTCAGCGCTCAACACCGACGCCCCTGACCTCTGGTGAGGTGGTGCTCCGACGACAGCGCCATCTATGGACTGGATACGTCAGGTGTTTGTGCCCAAGCCCGTAAGTGTGGTGTATTAGTGTCCCGGTTATTGATGACGTGTCTGCTTACAGAGTCGACCTGGGACCGCTGTGTTGAAGGTGGAGTCAGTCTACCCGAGGCAGCCAGTCTCCATACTGTGAAGTTTGCTGCAGCTGTTGTGACGTCGTCCCCCCGGAAGAACACTGTGGTGTGTTAAGCCTGCCAGTGGAGTGGCAGGGAAAGGATTTACCCGGGACCGACGGTTGGAGACGATAATCCACTGGGGTATTGAGGACAGGAGGGTGATTGGTGATATCACACGAGACTCCTGTCTAGGGCGTACCTCTTTTATCGTTCGTGGAGTGGCCGTACCAGCCTTGGTGGCTCAGTACCTGCCAGCAGACCTGCTGGACGTGTGGTTGACGGCCTCCACGACGGTGCCCCCAGTGGACCTGTGTTTTGGCTGACCTGTGGCCAGGGTAGGCTCGGTATTCTCAGAAGACACGTCTTGAGGCCACGAAGAAAGCACCGCGGACTCGGCACCTAGCTTCTTGATCAAGGGTCTTCAGCAGAAGACTAGATTGTGCACAATCCCCTTGTAAAGTGTTAATACCCCTCCCCCTTGTGTACTCTTTTATTCTATATATTTAAACGGTGATGGTGAACATTATATTATATTAAGTTCTTAGCTTTCTTTCCCTACTCCCTTTAAGTTACTTGCGTCACGGATCTCATCCCTTGATAGCCACTACTGGCTTGGGAACGGATACATATATCTTCCTCTAACAACATCAGAGTGAGAACCCCGTTGCGTCCCGAGAGGGCCGTAACAGGGGCATATGTGCGGGAGTCAGAGAGCAAGACATTTGCTTTCTGGAGGTAGTCCTCACGGTCCCCCAGGCGCGTTTTTATATACCTACTATATATATACCTCACTTATGACAGGAAAAAACATGCTTTTAAAAAAAAAAAAACAGGGTTATCTGTTGGACGTAAGAGCAACACACGCTGTAATCTCCAAAAGTTCTTCACCGATTGCTTTGAAATTTTGGCATAACGTTCCATTTGAATACACGAATGTTTTTATATACCTTCCATATCGATGCCACACCTGTGACAGGTAAAAACTTACTTTTTTTTAAAACAGTGCCATCTGTTGCATGCACCAGCAACACACGCTAGAGTAAATGTGTTACGATTCTATTGCAATTTTTCTGATTGCATTGATAAATTGAATTTTCATAGATTGATTTATGTTCATTTTGATTTAATTATTTTGCGTGATATTGCATTGGAATATAGCTGTTGTTTACCATACCATTCATTTTGTAAGTATAGATGCCACACCTATGACAGGTAAAACATTCTTTTTTATGAAACATTGCCATCTGTTGCAAGTAAGAACAACACATGCTATACAAAATATATTACGATTTCATTTGAATGTTTCCACTTGCAGTGACAAATTGAATTTTTATAGATTTCGATTTATTTTCATTATGATTTAATTATTTTGTTACATTGCGTTGGAAATGAGCTGTGTTTACCATACCGTTTATTACCATACAGTTTATGCCATACCATTTATTTCGTGAGTATATGTATAGATGCCACACCTGTGACAGGTCAAAATATGCTTTTTTTTTTAAACAGTGTCATCTGTTGTACATAAGAGAAACACACACTAAATATGTTACGATTAAATTTCAATGTTTCAGATTTCATTGATAATTTGAATTTTCCTATATTTTGATTAATTTTCATTTTGATTTAATTATTTTGTGTGACATTGAGTTGGAATTGAGCTGCTTTCATGAGTATAGTTTATTTTCTTTTATTTTTTATTGTTAATTTCATTTTATTTTCATTTTTCATTTTCATATACACTACCACTGTTTTCCTTATATTTCAGTGATGGGAACATCAGATCATTTAATGTTCCCAATTTTCTGATGGAAACATCAGATCATTTGGGAATGCATCAAACGAGGGAGTGGAGAATGGTGGGGAGGACGAGGGGACGGGAGTTGGAGATGATAAAGAGGATGAGGGGACAGGGCAATGGAGAATGATGGGGAGGACGAGGGGACGGGGGAAGTGAGTGATGGTGGGGAGGACGAGGGTAAGGTGGAGTGGGGAATAGTTAGGAGGACGAGAGGACGCTGGAGTGGGGGGATGGTGGGAAGGACAAAGGGATGGGGGAGGGGGGGAATGTTGGGGAGGACGAGGGAATGGGGGAAAGGGGGGAATGTTGGGGAGGACGAGGGGATGGGGGAAGGGGAATGGTGGGGAGGACGAGGGGATGGGGGAATGGGAATGGTGGGGAGGACGAGGGGATGGGGGGAGGGGGAATGGTGGGGAAGACTAGGAGACAGGGGAATGTTGCTGTGGCTGGGTACAGCTAGTATTTAATAAAATATTCCTTAAAATTCGTTCGTTCATCATATTCAAGAATATTGCATATTTGTTGAGAGCATTTTTGATGATCTGTATTGACCCATTGAGCAGTGTGTGGTGAGCGTGACAGTAATCAATCCAAGACTAAGACCTTAAGCGCCGCGCACATACTTCTTTTTTTTAACCTTAGCCGGGCGCGGGAAAGTGCTAATCACTTTAACGCACACGCGTCGTACATACACGACAGGCTTGTTTAACGGGTTCCGCAACCGCGTCTTAAATAGCCGCGCGATGTAAAAAAAACATATAAAATCCAATTCTTATTCGATCGACTTGAGGTTAGTATGAAAATGTTTGCCATTAAATTTCCGTTTCCTCTAATAGACACATGGCCTATTTGGGAAAACGGCATTGTATTGTAACTTAGTGGAGAGACTATTGAGGTGTTGACTCAACGAGGGTAATCGCCCACTTCACACACACTCTTAGTGTGGGCCGCGATCATGATTCTACATTTATATGCACATGTCTGTGTAGGAAATTTTATTGCGAGTTCAGTGATATAAAATTTAACGCTGTATGACTAATGTGGAGCTGACAACAAACAAGAGTATGAACATTTTGTTGCTGTTTGGGAGTCACGGCGAGTGATCTACGTTTTATTTATTTCGTGGTGGGATAGCTAATGCTTTGGTGACATTTTATACATGTGATCTTGCAGAGAATTTTATTACCAAGACATTGATACCAAAATGAAATACGTAGCTCAAGAATTGGTGTCAGGAGAGTGAAAAGAATATACACTTTTTGGTGTTTACGCTCGAGCCCAAAACGCCGCGCACATGTGCGCTATTTTTTTTCACGAGGCCCAGGCGCATTAAAGTGTATTAATCCAAGAATGATAACCCCTTATAAAAATCTTACGTTAACACTTGTCTCTCAGGACAATCAACAACAAAAGTTACTCTAAATGAATTGAAACAATTACGTTAACACACAGGTGTCTCAACGACACTTAAATGGCAGCAATAACTTGTAAATCAATTAATTACATCAACTTGAAAGTCAAGCATTCGGTGAGTAATTCCCAATTAATTACTGAATACAACAACCTATTAATTCAGACGAGTATTGGCGAAGCCTACTGTCTCTCAACTGACAGTTCACTTCCGGTCTTACGACAAGATTACCTTAACGAGGGTAGACTACTGTACCACACGGGGTGACGTTCTGACGAATACCCGGGGTCGCCTCCTTGAGCCGTTTCTCCTCTCTTCTTCCCTGTCTCTTCTGAATTCTGGTGAGCCCACTCATTTGGACTCTCGAACTCGCACCCTTTCTTGTCTTGATCTTTCTCTCTGCTCTTCTTCTCTTTACTTAGATTTCACATGGCAGGTTCTTGATGACCTCCATGGTAGTGATCATTTCCCCATCCTTGTTTCCTTTTTCTCTTTTCGCCCTTCCCTCTCTTTCCCTAGGTGGCAGTTTGCTAAGGCGGACTGGACCCTATTTTCCCTCAGTGCTACTCTCTCTGACCTCTCCCTTCTGCCCCTCTCTCGCGCTCTCCTCCTTTTTCATGACACTGTCTTCGACGCTGCCCTCCGCTCTATTCCTCGCTCTTCCTCTCGGGGTCCACGGAAGTGCGTTCCCTGGTGGAATGCGGACTGTGCTCGGGCTGTCCGCTGTAAGCGTGCAGCCTGGAAGAAGCACCGCCGTAGGCAGACGACCGATTCTTTTCTTTTCTTTCGGAAAGCGAGTGCGGTGGCCCGTAGGGCCATCCGTACGGCTAAACGTGAATGTTGGGCATCTTATGTCTCGACAATTACGTCCGAAACCCCTCTGGCCCAGATCTGGAAGCGTATCCGCAAGATAGCGGGTAAGTTCGTTCCCGATGTTTCACCGGTCCTTCACCTCCATGATACTCTTGTGGCGGACCCGTTGCAGGTCGCTTCCGAACTGGGTTCCCACTTTTCTTCTGTTAGCTCTGGTCTTCATCTTCCCCAATCTTTCCTTCTTCGTAAACCTGTCCTTGAGTCTCGTCCTTTAGATTTCTGCACTCATCTTCAGCTTCCCTATAATGATCCCTTCTCTCTCTCTGAACTTCGTTCTGCCCTGGCCCTCTGCGGTTCTACGGCGGCGGGCTCCGATGGTATTCATTATGAGATGCTTCGCCATCTCCCTCCGAGCACGTCTCAGTATTTACTGAGTCTGTATAATCGGATCTGGGAGTCGTCGTCAGTCCCTGAGGACTGGCTCGATGCCGTTGTCCTCCCTGTTCGCAAACCGGGGTCTCTGGGTACTTCCCCTAAGGACTTTCGCCCTATTGCTCTCACGAGTTGTGTCTGCAAACTCTTTGAACGTATGGTTAACGTTCGTCTGATGTGGTTCCTGGAACACCATCACCTCCTCTCCCCTTCTCAATTTGGTTTCCGCAAGTGCCGCAGCACGACAGATGTCCTGGTGAACTTGGAGGTCTATATTCGTACTGCTTTTGCTGCGCAGACCTCCGTTGTTGCCGTCCTTTTTGACCTGGAAAAGGCTTACGACACCACTTGGCGTTATCATATCCTATCTCAACTTCATTCTTTTGGCCTTCGTGGTCATCTCCCTCTCTTTCTCCGCAGCTTCCTCTCTCGTCGTTCCTTTCGGGTGCGCCTTGGTACCGCTCTCTCTCCCTCTTTTCAGCAATACGAAGGTGTGCCCCAGGGTAGTGTTCTGAGCACTACTCTTTTTCTGGTTGCCCTCAATGGTCTTCTTTCCTCTCTTCCTTCTGGTGTCTTCTCCGCTCTCTATGTCGATGATCTTACCCTTTGTTGTCAGGGTGATGATTCGCCTCTCCTTCAACGCCGGCTTCAACTTGCGATTGATGCCGTGTCGTCTTGGGCCACAGGTCATGGCTTCAAGTTCTCTACTTCTAAGACTTGTGCCATGACTTTTACGCGGAAACGGGTTGTTCTTCGTCCCTCTTTGTCACTTTATGGTCATCCCCTTGAATACAAAGATTCCGCGAAGCTTTTGGGGTTATTCCTTGACACTCGTTTGTCTTGGTCTCCCCATATCTCTTACCTCCGTGTTGAGTGCTCTAAGTCCCTTACCCTCCTTCGGGTCTTGTCCCATACTTCTTGGGGGGCAGATAGGCGCACTCTCCTTGCTTTACATTCCTCTCTCGTCCTGTCTAAGCTCGATTATGGTTGCCCTGCTTACTCGTCTGCTTCTCCTTCTACTCTTCGCCGTCTTGATGCTTTGCACCATACTGGGTTGCGCCTCAGTTCTGGTGCCTTTCGTTCGACTCCCGTCCTTAGCTTGTATGTTGACACTGGCTTCCTGTCTCTCCAGGACCGCCGTGATCGCTACTGTCTTCGCTATCTTGCGCGGTCCTTGCAACATCCTTCCTCTCGTCTCTGTCGTGCTTTAACTTTTACCCCTCCTGCGGTTCCTGTTCCTCTTCACCACCTCCCTCTTTCTGTCCGGTTATCTCGCCTACAGGATTCTCTTTCCGTTCGTATTTCTGATGTTTCTCCTCGTGTTGTTCCTTCTTTGCCCCCGTGGAGGGTCCCTCTTCCGCGGTTTTGTACATCCTTGACTCGTATCACTAAAGCTTTTACCCCTCCTACAGTTCTAAAACGCCTTTTCCTCGAGCACTTTTCTTCTCACTCCCGCTCCGTTTCTGTCTTCACCGATGGGTCTAAGTCAGCGGACGGTGTTGGCTACTCTGTTGTTTTTCCTGATCGCACTTATATGTGTCGCTTGCCTCCGGAGACTAGCATCTTTACAGCGGAACTTTATGCTATTCTCTATGCTCTTCGTCTCCTGCTTTCTCGTTGTCAGTCTTCCTTTGTGGTTGTTGTTGACTCTCGTAGTGCCCTCATGGCTCTCGGGTGCTTTAATCCAGTTCATCCGGTAGTTGTCGAGATCCAGCATTGGCTGTTTCTCGTTCACAGTAAATTTAAGTCGGTTGAGTTTTGTTGGGTTCCCAGCCATATTGGCGTGTCTTTAAATGAGCGTGCGGATGCTGCCGCTAAGGAAGCTGTCCGCTCTTGTCCCATCTCTCGTAAAGGCATTCCGTATTCCGACTTTTACCCGGTTATCCATTCCTCAGTCCTTACCCGTTGGCAGGCTTCTTGGTTGTCTGTTACTGGTAACAGGCTACGTACTCTTAAATGTTGTGTTTCCTCGTGGCCGTCCTCCTTCCACCGTAACCGGCGGTGGGAAACAGCTCTAGCGAGGTTGCGTATTGGCCATACTCGCTTAACCCATGGTCACTTGATGGAGCGCCGCCCTGCTCCTTATTGTCCTAGTTGCATTGTCCCTCTTACGGTCGTGCACGTCCTTCTTGAATGTCCTGACTTCCAGGACGAGCGTGTGTCTTGCTTTCCGACCGCCCCTCGCGGTCACCTGTCCCTCGATAGAATTCTTGGTGACTCGGATACTTTTGATATCGTTCGCCTTATGCGTTTTTGTTCTCGTATTGGCATCCTTGGTGATATTTAGCGCCCTCTGATTATTTTGCGTATTTGATGGTGCTACATAGCCTTCCCGGTTTGGTGCCTTCTTTTGATAATTACTTACTTACTTACTGTACCACACACAAGGTTACAACACTCCGTGTAAACAACAACATCAACACCTGGTGAATTCACTAAGTGGTGGTTACTAATTCTCTTTAATTAGCTACAAGTGTTTAATCACTCTGTCCACAGACAGATCTGATCAGTCCAATGAATTACAGAAGCTTAATTGCAGCGCAATTGACTCCGATCATAACAGACCGGTCAACCCCTTACGTTAATCAATCAATTAACGACAGCTCGTTAAATCGTTAACACTACGTTAGTGTTCACTTGACAATTCCTCCACTGCGTGAACTTCACTGTGACTGTTGTCTTTACACGTCTCTACGTTAATCACAACAATGTTCAACAAAACAAGTCACCTCATTAAGTAAATGTGACCCCCGGTGACGTTAAATGACTTTAATTCTCACGGAATCCTTCACAGTACACAATGCATTCCACCAAGGACAAACTTGTCTACGGTTTACACTCGGTACAACACAGTACATCGCTGCCACTCACAGCAAAACTTGTAAATGACTTTCCCTGTAAATTATCTACCAATAATTCACACTTTACCACAACACAACAGTAAAATAAACGCTGGCCAATATAACAATGGAAATTATTTAAAATCAAGGGAAACCTCCCTGTTACCACTTTCACTGCTGAAAAAGGGTATAAAATTAGAGCAAATTACATACACGGCACATAGAATAAATGGAAACAAATAAAACTCACTTTACTCCACCACTGAATGTGTCTCTAGGTGTCCTCACACACGTCAAACTCACAGTTGGGCTCAACCCCAACTTGGTGACGGCAAACAGAGTAAACTCACACGTCTCCAATTCCCATTCACCTCACTAGGTGGTCGACTTGGGACAGAGGACAGACGGAACACTGGGGGCGACCCCAGCTTCAGAGTTTTATTACCCAAAACGGAAACAGTGTACTTACATCAATCTCGCGGGCCCGCCACACACACTCACATACATACACGTCACCCACACTCCCACTGCTGCTGCTGGATGATGACGTAGGCGTCCTCACTTCTTACACGTGGTCAGCTGGAGCACCAGGTCCTAGTCCACGGGGTTAGCTTCACACAGAGAGACCAGGGGCGCAAACACGCCGGCTTAGGCAGCCCAAGGTGCGCGCACAACAGAGTACACAGCGGGGATGCGGTACCACGCCCATCCTCTTGACACTGTACCCCAGGATACGACGGTACACGGTGTTACACGGGACAAAGTCCTTCACTGTTCACTTCTAATTCCTCGGAATTGCGAATTTAAGGTTTCTCTCATATCACTGAAACCTTCTCTAGCACGTCTCACTGCAGTACCTTCAAGCACAGATACGATAGACGGCGGATGTCACTAACCCAGGCAGATATTAACAGCTTCACTCAGTCCAGTTGCTCTGAGATGGCGTCTCACAACCACGCGGCTTAGATGACAAAAGTTCACACTGGTAATTCGTCGAATACACCTTTTGGCGATGCCGGATTCTTACGTACGGCAGCCGCAAAGATAGCAAGACGATAAGAGTGACTTTAGTTACGTTGCAGGCGGTACTTCATGGTGCTTGACCATTAGCACGAGAAGTACATCTTCCTATGGCAACGTTCTATGTAAGAATGATTTTTCCCGCCAAAACGGCCCAGGGGATACCATGCGGCACCCCTCAGCATCTTGACCAATCACGGCTCAGCATTCCTGAGGCCCAAGTGCTTTGGCCAATGGCGCACCTTGCCTCAGAATGCTACCCCCTCTCTCATGAGGTGGACACGTGATAGGGGGGGTGGTCTACGGCCGTTAACCCCCCCATACCTCCCTCTCTACACTTGACTTGTACAAACATTTCCCTGAAATCAACTCCCTCCTGTAATTTCCTTCACAGACCTCATACAGCGATCAGAATGACATCAATGACTAGCAAATGTCCTGGGCTGTCCAACGACACCCAACACGACTGTGGAAAAGTTATATTCAGAAAGTTGAATCGCAGTGCACAGCACTGGTGCACTATGCAATTTCGTACTTCATTCAGTGCACGAGAGAGCAGGAAAAATATGTCTCCTGACATATACCACTACATTATTAAACCACTAGATTATTACACTACTAGGTTATTACTCCACTAGATTATTACACTGCTGGATAATTACACAACTAGATTATTACATTATAACTCAACTAGTTTTTTAAACCAATAGGTTATTACACCACAAGGGAATTACACCACAAGGTTATTACACCAGATGTAATTTATGCACCATTATTACACATCTAGAGAATTAAACAATTAATGAATCACAACTTAAAATTATTACACCACTACATTTTACACTGGAATAATGTTACCCCACTAGATTAATGGCCCATTAGGGAATTACACCACTTGATTATTACACAACTAGATTATTTCACCACGAGCTTATTACACCATTAGGTGTTTTCACCGCTAGACTATTACACCACTTGGAAATTACATCACTTGGTCATTAAAACACTAATTTTTACACCATTAGATTATTACTCCACTAGGTTACACAAGTAGAATTTAACCCAACTTGGGTATTATACCAATAGGGTATTACACCAGAAGTAATCGAACTCACAGAAACAAAACTATCAGGAATCATAACGAATGCGGTGTTTCCCCAAGACTACACTGTAATAAGGAAAGAGAGGGAAGGAAGGGGAGGAGGCGGAGTGGCTCTGCTGATGAGAAAGGAATGGAGTTTCGAGATGGATATTCTGGGCTGCAAAGGGTTCAGAGACTCCATAACAGGCACCATGACGATGGGAGGACCAAGAGTAGTAGTAGCAGTGATATATAATCCAGAATGGAAGTAACTGCAAAGGGCCTATTGGCCCTTATTTCTTGATGCTTCTATATTGGTGTGGAGTCTTGAAGTGGGTTGAATATAGTTGTGCATTAATTGGCTGTTGATTGCTGGTGTTGACTTCTTAATGTGTAGTGCCTCGCAGATATCTAGCCGCCTGCTATCGCTGTATCTATCGATGATTTCCGTGTTTTTTGTTAAGACTTATCTGGTGATGGTCTGGTTGTGGGAAGAGATTATATGTTCCTTAATGGAGCCCTGTTGCTTATCCATCGTTAATCGCCTGGAAAGAGATGTTGTTGTCTTGCCTATATACTGAATTCTTTGAGGCTTACAGTCCCCAAGTGGGCATTTGAAGGCATAGACGACATTGGTCTCTTTTAAAGCGTCCTGCTTTGTGTCTGGAGAGTTTCTCATGAGTAGGTTGGCAGTTTTCTTTGTTGTATAGTAGATCGTCAGTTGTATCTTCTGATTTTTGTCTGTAGGGATAACGTTTCTATTAACAATATCTTTCAGGACCCTTTCCTCTGTTTTATGAGCTGTGGAAAAGAAGTTCCTGTAAAATAGTCTAATAGGGGGTACAGGTGTTGTGTTAGTTGTCTCTTCAGAGGTTGCATTGCGTTTCACTTTCCTTCTTATCATGTCTTCAACGAAACCATTGGAGAAGCCGTTGTTGACTAGGACCTGCCTTACCCTACAGAGTTCTTCATCGACTTGCTTCCATCCTGAGCTGTGGCTGAGAGCACGGTCTACATAAGCATTAACGACACTCCTCTTGTACCTGTCTGGGCAGTCACTGTTGGCATTGAGGCTCATTCCTATGTTTGTTTCCTTAGTGTAGACTGCAGTGTAGAAACCTCCACTCCTTTCCATGACTGTTACATCTAGAAAGGGCGGCTTCCCATCCTTCTCCATCTCGTAAGTGAAACGCAACACAGAATTCCGCTCAAATGCCTCCTTCAGCTACTGCAGATGTCTGACATCAGGTACCTGTGTAAAAATGTCGTCAACATACCTGCAGTATATGGCCGGTTTCAAGTTCATGTCGACATGAACTTGAAACCGGCCATATACTGCAGGTATGTTGACGACATTTTTAGGGGTACAGGGACCCTTGTGTCAGTCAACCATTTTATACCACTATAACATGTAGATTGGTCTCCAGATGTACCTACCTTGGTGTTGGCCTTGATGCCGCAGAAGCTAAGGTGACGTCCCATATTGACAGGACTCGCTATGACCAAGCTGTGAGCCGTGCAGTAGTCTATGTACTTCGTTTTAAGGGATCATTGACTTATTAGATAATTCTTCTTTAACTTTTCTGATACTTTAATTTTGACGATGTGTGTGATCAAGAACGATATGACGCTATCCTTTCCCTTGTATTAGTGCGGGAAATCAGCATATTGTCTGGTATTACTGGGTTTCTGGCTTCTCTACTTACCGTGGATCCACTGACGTCCCCACTTACAGTGGGTTCACCGGCTTCCCCATTTACAGTGCGTCCTCTGGCTTCACCACTAACAGAGGATCTACTGGCTTCTTCATTAACTTTAGATGAGCTGGTATTTTGTTCCCAATCAAAGAATCCAAGGTCAAAATCAATTAAGAAGTTTCCTTAATTGAAATGAGAGGAAACTACACTGGCAGACATTCTTCTGGGAGCGATGACTATAGAAACGTCTTGGTTGACTTCTGTTTAATTCTGAGAATCCCAACCACTCTATATTGGTAAATTCTAGACAGGAATATATATCGTTAGGTAAGAAGACAAGTTTAAGTTGGGATCTTTCGCCACGTTGGAATATTTTGGCACGTTGGGATTTTTCGCAACATTGGGATCTTTAGTCACGTTGGGATCTTTCATCACGTTGGGATCTTTCGCCACATAAGTTATGTACAGTGGTGGTAAGTTGAGGTAAATAATTATCAGTGGACGGCAGCAAGCTATTAAAACTATGTAGCACCAGGTGTGTTGAAATAAATAAAAATCAGAGGGAGGCAGCAAGCCAGGAAAACTATGTAGCACCAGGTGTGTTGAAATAAATAAAAATCAGAGGGAGGCAGCAAGCCAGGAAAACTATGTAGCACCAGGTGTGTTGAAATAAATAAAAATCAGAGGGAGGCAGCAAGCCAGGAAAACTATGTAGCACCAGGTGTGTTGAAATAAATAATAATCAGAGGGAGGCAGCAAGCCAGGAAAACTATGTAGCACCAGGTGTGTTGAAATAAATAATAATCAGAGGGAGGCAGCAAGCCAGGAAAACTATGTAGCACCAGGTGTGTTGAGGTAAATAATTATCAGCGGAAGGCACCAAACCAGAAAGACTGAAACAAAAAAATTGTGATAGAAGTAGTCGGTAAGAGACAAAGAAGTGTTTAACTTTACTGTGATGAAGTTCGTGGGAAGTGTAGAGAGTTAGAGTAATGAAGGTTGTAGAAGTGTAGAAGGCTACTGTGCTGAAGGTTGTGCGATGATAGTTATGCGTTGTGCAGATGGGTTCTGTGATGGAGGCTTTGTGAAGTGCAGAACGTTACTGTGATGAACGTTGTAGGTAGTGTATAGGGTTACTGTGAAGGTCATAGGTACTATAAATAGTTTTTTGGATGAAGGTCGTGGGAAGTGTAGAGGATTACTAACATTAAAGGCGTGGGTTGTGTAGATGGTTACTGTAATGATGGTCTTGAGTAGTGTAGAGGGTTACTGTGATGAAGATCATGGTACGTGCAGATGGTTACTGTTATGAAGGTCGTGGGTAGTGCAGGTGCTAACAGTGATGAAGTATATGGAAATTGTAGAGAGTTACTGTAATGAAAGTCGTGGGTAGTGTAGGGGGTTAATGTGACGAAGGTCGTGTATAGTGAAGATGGATAAAGTGATGATGGTCTTAGGGAGCGTAAATGGTTACAGTGTTGAAGGTCTTGGGAAGTATTGAGGGAGTCTGTGGTGAAGGAAGTGTAGATACTTGACATAATAAAGTTTGATGGTAGTGTAGATGGTTACCGTGATGAAGGTAGTGGGGAGTGTAGATGATTACTGTGAAGAAGGTCTTGGGTTGTGTTGGTAGTTACTGTAATGAAGGTCGAGGGGAGTGTGAAGGGTCACTGTGATGAAGGTCCTGGTTAGTGTAGATGGTTACCGTGATGAGGGTAGTGGGTAGTGTAGATGGTTACTGTGATGAAGGTCCTGGTTAGTGTAGATGGTTACTGTGATGAGGGTAGTGGGTAGTGTAGATGGTTACTGTGATGAGGGTAGTGGGTAGTGTAGATGGTTACCGTGATGAGGGTAGTGGGTAGTGTAGATGGTTACTGTGATGAGGGTAGTGGGTAGTGTAGATGGTTACCGTGTTGAGGGTAGTGGGTAGTGTAGATGGTTACTGTGATGAGGGTAGTGGGTAGTGTAGATGGTTACTGTGATGAGGGTAGTGGGTAGTGTAGATGGTTACCGTGTTGAGGGTAGTGGGTAGTGTAGATGGTTACTGTGATGAAGGTCGTGTGTAGTGTAGAGGGTTACTGAGATAAAGGTAGAGGGTTACTGGTATCTACATTATTGTTGATGATTACTGTAATGAATGACTTGTGTAGTGTTGATAGGTATTGTAATGAAGGTCGTGGATTGTTTAGAAAAGTTACTGTGAAAAAAGTCGTGGGTAGTTTTTATAATCTCTGGGATGAAGATCGTATGTAGTGTAGATGGTTACAGTTATGAAGGTCTAGTTGTGTTGATGGTTACTGTGATGAAAGTCTTGCGTGGTGTAGAGGGTTCTTTTAACGAAGGTCGTAGGTAGTGTAAATGGTTTAGTGATGCTGGTCGTATGTAGTGTAGATGGATCCATTGATGAAGATCGTGGGTAGTGATGAGGGTTACTATGATGAAGTCCATGAGTATTGATGAGGGTTACTGCGATAAAAGTGGTTTGTAGTGTAGATGGTTAGAGTGATGAAGATTGTGGGTAGTGTAGAAGGTTACTCTGATTAAGGGCGTCGACCATGTAGACGGTTACTGTGATGAAAGTCGTATGTAGTGAAGAAGGTTATTGTGACGAAGCTCGTGGGTAGTGTAACTGGTTACTGTGATGAAGGTTGTGGGTAATGAAGATAGTTACTGTTATGAAGGTCTTGGGTAGTGTAGTAGTATATTGTGATAAATGTCGTGGGTTGTGTAGATGAATATTGTGATGAAGATCGAGGGAAGTGTAGACGGTTTCTGTCATCAAGGTTGTGGTGTAGTGTTGATGGTAACTGTGATGAAGATTGTGAGTTGTGTATAGGGATACTGTGAAGAAGGTCGTCGGTAGTATAGACAGTTTTTTGGATGAACGTCGTGGGTAGTGTAGAGGGTAACTGTCATAAAAGTCGTGGGTTATGTAAATGGTTACTCTTATGAAGGTCGTGTGTAGTGTAGACGGTTACAGACACAAAGTATATGGGAATTGTAGAGGGTTACTGTGAAGAAAGTTGTGGGTAGTGTAGAGGGTTAATGTGATAATGGTCGTGTGTAGTGTAGACAGATAAAATGATGATAGTCGTAGGAGGTGTACATGGTTACAGTAACGAAGGTCGTGGATAATGTTGATGGTTACAGTGATGAAGGTCGAGTGTAGTGTAGATGGTCACAGTTTTAGTTTAGATAGTTACAGTGATGAAGGTCTCGGGAAGTATTGGGGGTTTTTGTGATGAAGGGAGTGCGTAGTGTAGATAGTTGCAATTATAAAGGATGTTCATAGTTTCGATGGTTACAGTGATGTGGGTTGTGTGTAGTGTATAGGTTTACTGTGAAGAAGGTCGTGAGTTGTGTAGATAGTTTCTGGGATGAAAATCGTGGGTAGTGTAGTGGGTTATTGTGATGAACTTCTTAAGTTGTGTATAGGGTTACTGGGTTGAAGTAGATGGGTACTGTAGATGATTGCATGCATGAAGTCATGGGTAGTGTTGATGGTTACTGTAGTGAACGTCGTGAGTTGTGATGATGGTTACGGTGATAAGGTCCTTGGGTTCTGTTGATAGTTATAGTGAAAAAAATCGTAGCTAGTGCTGAGGGTTACTGTGAAGAAGAACGTGGGTACTGCAGTTGATTATCGTGATGATAGTCGTGCCTAATGTAAATGGTCACGTGATCAGGGCATGGGTAGTGTAGATGGTTACAGTGATGAAGTTCGTGGGGAGTGTTAATGGTTACAGTGATGAAGGTCGTGGGTAGTGTAGATGGTTACAAAGATGAAGGTCGTGGGTAGTTTATATGGTTAGAGTGATGCAAATGGTGGGTAATGTAGATGATTACTGTGATGACGGTCGCGGGTAGTTTAGATGGTTACAGTGATGAAGGTCGTGGGTAGTGTATGTTGGAAATATTTATACGGCTAAAACCTGCTGTTCCAGTGAATACTTGAATAAAGAATTTTACTCTCTATATTCTCGCCCATATGAACGCGGGTTCATTTAAATTTATTTACGCAGCGAGAACTTATTTGTTGTCCACTTAACTTAAAGACAACTTAACATGGTATAATTTATAATAAACCTTGTCTCCATTATCTCGGGAATTATAACAAATAATGTAGAGTTTTTACAGAGTTCCAACATTACATACTAGCGTGCATGCGCGACCGAGTCAAGAGAGAGATTTGACAGAGAGAGACGCCATAAATCGAGAGAGTGTCCGGAAGCTGCTTATTTACAGTATCATAATAGAGCCACCCGTGTCTCTATGGACGCCAGGAAGACGTAACAGCTTCATCATATCATGGGACGGCACATCTGGCAAAGTATTTCGCCCATTGTATATTTTTGTGATCACATTTAATATATCAGATTGGACGCTTTGTCGTTAAGACGTGCGCCGAGTAAACCAAAGTCATAAGTGCCCTTATCTTTGTCTCTCCACAGTAAATTTTATGAATACGTGTGGAACTATATATATGCTCAAATAGATATTACATGCGATTCATCTTTCAGCTGGAGTTCAAGCACAAGTGAGACGATAATTTCCATCTCGATCACGTGCTTCGAGTGTAGCCTGCTGGGACAAGTTTACGGAGACGAGTTCACAGGATGCATACTACTATTATCTTCCTAAAAAAACAGCAAAGCTGTTTATACTTTCCTTTTGTAGATAGTATTTAGTAGTGTTATGATCTCAGCCTGCAGGAGAAACGAGTTTCCCTCCTTGAGAGTTATTCAGCAAGCCTGACCTGATTAGAAGGTCTAGCAAATATTGAGGTAATAACCCATATGTAAAATAGTTGCTTGGATATGTATAACAATTTGAGATTATGGGCAATGAAGAAGAAAACAGATAAATGACTGGCTAGGAGATGTGGACATTTTGCTGGAGGCGTGAGGCTCGCTTCTGGAGGGGCTTTGACCTCACTTGAGTGCCAGACATCGCAGGGAGAAAGCCGCGCTCCGTTGAGCTCCCGTCAGAAGGGAACCCCTAGTGATATATCTCGAAGAGAAGAGAAGTGTGCAGACGTGCCAGCTGTGGAACTGAGCTGGGAACGTTGTGGTCTCAAGTCCTGGTCGAAAAAGAGAGTATCAAGCCGGCCAGAGACATTATTGTGGGCCGTGGAAGCGCCCTGACCAAGCTTGTCAGAGGGAAAAGCGCCCTCGACTAGACGATCTGTGGTAAGCACGATATACGCCAGTTCATAGTGATTGCTTGTAGTTGGTCGTGTGCCCAGCGACAGTAGCAATGTTTATTTATAAGTTAGACATGTTTTAATAAGGCAGAAAGCCTGAAATAGGAGAGTGAAGAGGGAGGAACACGGAGCGACGTCCGTCCCCTCTGAGCTCTGACAGACGACTGAGGGAGCCCGGCTCCTGATGGAGGAAGACCCTCCCAGCGAGTGAGGACCGCCGCCAGGCGAGGTGGAGTATGGACCCGCCCAAAACGGGGGAGTCCACTCTCATTGTATGTAGAGAACAGATAGAGGTTTGAGGCAAGCATATTGTGTGGTTACTTTTGTTTATGTGTTAAAGGGGAACATTTTATTGGAGTGTCGATGGGTTGCAGGTTTGTCTTTGTGGAAGAAGTTGCTGAGGACTTCGAAGCCAGCACAGATGAAGTAGCTGATGAGACTCCAAGGTAGTGGAGGCGAGGACCTCGAGCTGTGAGGAGAAGCAGTGAAGAAGAGTGTCACGTGCTTCTGTAGAGGTGGTGAAGCACCATAGTTGCTCGAGGAAACTTCATGGTGTAGCAGCCAAGAGAGCTGTGGAGGAACCTAGCAGAAGGGTGAAGCACCGTAGTTGCTCAAGGAAACTTCATGATAGCAGCCTGGAGGAGCTGCAGAGGATCCTGGTAGTGTAGCCCGGAAGAACCTGAAGATATCAGGGTAGTGAACTTCCAGAGGAGGAAGGGAAGTTCTGGTGGATTACTTGTAGGGAGTTGATAGTGTTTGGTTGTCATTAGTGTGCAAGACGCAATGAGAGGTGAGTGGTTGTTTGCATTCTTATGTCAAGGAGTGTTTTACACTGAAGTTTAGAGTTACAGTCATAGGCTGGATTACCTACAGATGTATGCGTTCCAGGACCGACAGTGATCGATTGATCATTGTTGTGTATCAATGAACATTTATACTGATATATGTTATTGCATTCAAATGCTGATTTTCTATATATATATTATCTTGCTGATGGTGCAACAGTGTATGAAGACTTGATCAACTTGAGGTGGTTGATAGTATCAGGTGGTGAACCAGGAGATAGGATACCACTTGATAAGCTGATAATAGAGTTCTGATGGTGTTGGAGTGCAACCTGATTGTAATATTATAGAGTATAGGATTCATTATTATTATATGTGTGTATGTATCGTGTATGTGCTTTGTCCAGTAAATGTATCCCAATTTGCTGGTGTTTGCCCTTGTCCTAGTGAGGCTTCCCAGGAGGTAGTAAAGAAGGAGAGAGAGAAAGAACCAAGAACCACTGCTGTGGACAGGGTAGAAGGTAATATTAATAAGTCAAAGGGGGATTGAGGAGATCATATCACCTAAGGAGAGAGTGGGGAGTCACAGCGGCTCGAGTGGGTGTGTGCACGTGACAACGAGGCTAAGTGTTGGAGCCGCATCCCCTAAATGTGTGATGTTGAGCCCCTCTCCAAGGGCCAGAAGCGCCTAGTGTGATCTCCTAGCGAGGTATAAGCACTCTACCGAGTTGTGGGTTGGGTTGTCTGCAAAGGAGGAACCACGACGACAACACCACCAACCCACAGACTATAATAGTAGTATTTATTGATTTGTTATTACGTGATTATTCTTATACATTCATGCACATTACTTGTGATATAAATTTACCCCCCAAGGTTGTGGAGGGAACCGGCTCTATAATTTATATTATTTACAGTCCATTTATTATGCATTGATATATTTCAGTTACACTTAATATAAGAGATCCATAGGTACTGGTTCTCTAATATATTTATTTCTTAAGAATGGTCTTCCGAATTTATAAGATTTATTATCATTACACTGGAGCCAGATTTCTCCACAATGTATGTGGGGGGGGGGGGGGGAATTAGTTCTACATTATAATAACCATAAATGTTTTGAAGGACCAAGAGTAATGTTAAAGATCAGAGAACCAGTGGCTTATGGATCTCCAATAATAAATGCATAAATTGAATTAAATAGATTTAGAGAAATGAACTGTAATATTTATGCTAATTCAGAACTAACTGCATACACCCAGTAACTTAATGGGTAAATAATATGAAGTTAATATACTTCCTATACTAAATAAAGCATTCAAAATATTAAATTCAATGAGAAGACAAGTCCATTAGCTAACTACAATGTGAAAACAGAGAAGGCTTAGCTGCCAAAGATGAACATAGAAAATGTCCAACAATTTTAACCCATTTATTCTTGTCCGAGTCAGGAGTTCCTAGTGACATGTGAACATGCAGGTAGAAACTCGTCTCTCTCGCAGTTAATTCCACGCTGGAAGGCAAATAGTATGTAATTTCCACACCAAACTATATATTCTTCCATTTAATCACATAATCTAAAGGAATTGGAGGGTAAGATCAACCCTCACGTGGGTTAATTGTATCTCTTGCAACGTAACGACAGAAGAATGTATAAATTACAGAATAAAGGCCAATATTATTAAATCTAATTAATACTAATCACACCAATGCTTGAACTCTATGAGTAAATTTAAATATTTCAAACAGGGTTCCGAATGGATGGAGACGTGGTTAACGACTATTTACGCCATAATAAGGGGTTTTATAAGACAGCAAATTATTTCTCATGGTGCAAATAAATTAATTTAGATGACGATAAATGCACGAGAATATTGAGAGTGAAAATTAAGTTTATCGCTTTATTAACCGGAACAGCTGATCGTGACTGTATAAATTATTTACAGTAAACAGCCATATATATTATTAACTAGAAATAATTCTATTATTAACCAATAATCCTTAATAAAGAATGCAAAATGAAAGTGGATTTAATTCAATCCATAAATGTGTGGAAATTATTCATTCTGGCTGGGTGGCTGACGCAACCCCCACGGTCATGATTTTTAGATGGGATCTGGCGTTCTATGCCTCAATTCTATAACTTTATTATTTCTATGATACTGGTTACTGTTAGTAAATTATAATGTCTAGTACAAGAATTGCCTTTGATCGTACAAGGTGTTAGTAATTAAGTGTTGGAAATTTCCAACATAACTCTGGGGCGAGAAGCTATGGGTCGCGGTTCATGAGTCAGTGCTGACGTGGCTGTTACTCTTCCCTGAAGGTATATTCATTATTTATTAGTAAGTTAGTGTGTACATGACGGATGTCCCGTGTCTGTAAACAAATATGAAACTAAGTTATCAAACTGTCATCATGGGAACATCAATTAAATGTTGAAATATTAAACAGTAAGTCATCTAAAATCAAGAAATCTCTAAAATCTGCAGCAAAATCAATGATTAGTGTCACAATGACTTGTAATAGTTAAGTTACTTGGTCATTGAATTGTTCCTGCAAACTCATGAAATCTTCTCAACATCAGATGTTTATTATGTGCAATTATGCAGAATGAAAATTCTGTTTAAATTATAATTTTCATTGTTATACATCAGTTAAAGAATGTAAAGTATTAATCATTATGTCATTTAAGATCAAGGAGACTTCGAATCCACAGTGAGGTCACTGTCTAGGGTGGCAGTGACTTGTAACTGTTGAGTTATTAGATCCTAACTCATCACTGAAGAATCATGATCACCTCAACCTCAGCCGAGGAATTGTCTACACTTAAGCAGAATTAAATATGGCCTAAATTTACATTCTAGTGTAGTAGTCATTTTAGACTATTTAATAACGTAACTAAGTTTCTAACCCAGCAAAATTTTATTTAATTTTAGAGAACTGAGCATCTTCATTCATTAAAATCAAGAAAGAGACTGAGTCGGCAGTGAGACTTGTAATTTGGTCATAATGACTTGTAGCTAGTTAAATTACAACTCACAGACTTGTCACTGACGACTCATTAACTCATCCTAAACTTTAAATGAGAAATTAATTCATTTATCATCGTTAGAGATCATTATTTGATTTAGATCAATCACTATTAATAGTCAGCTATAATTTTATTCGTGAGTAAAGGCTTAGCTAGTATTCTGCTGACCCTAACTAATTTTTGTAATATCTACTTGAATACAGGGTTTATAATTTCCCTACACCTACATAAGTAAAGGGCTATGCTAATTGTGACAACTTACTATTTCTTTGGTATTGTCACCCTAGCTAAATTGTGAGCAATTAAGCTGCTCGTTTGTAAATGGGTTAGGCTACAGTTCTATAGTCCTCTTGAGACTTAACGAAGCACATAGCTTAACAGAGTTATTTATGAGTACTAGTGCCTACTCGGTTCAAATGTATTAGGCTACAATGCTATAGCCCACTTGAGACTTAACGAAGCACGTAGCTTAAAGAAATTCGTAATGAGCCGTAATGTCTGCTCAGTTTCTCGTGGTGAGCAATAATGCTTGCTCGGGTTATCATGGTGAACAATAATGGGCTCGAATTATCGTGGTGAGCAATAATGCGCTAGAATTATCCCACTGAGAAATAATGTGCTCGAATTATCATGGTGAGCAGTAATGTGCTCGAATTCATAGGTGTTACAGGCACCTATTTAGTCACAATACCGTGGCTAAAGTATGTTGAGCAGACCACACACTAGAAGGTGAAGGGACGACGACGTTCCGGTCCGTCCTGGACCATTCTCAAGTCGATTGTGAATGAGACTAGTAATTTAGTCATTATGACTTGTAACTAGTTAAATTATAACTCACAGACTTGTCACTGAAGACTCATTAATTCATCCTAAACTTTAAATGAGAAATTAATTAATTTATCATCATTAAAGATCAGTGAGCAGTGAGAGCTGCTCGGTTAATAAATGGTAAGTTACAATCGATTTCAGAATGGTCCAGGACGGACCGAAACGTCGTCGTCCCTTCACCTTCTAGTGTGTGGTCTGATCACCATAGGTGTTAATTCACAGGTGAGCAGTTTGGTTGCTCTTTTTATTCAGGTTAAATTGGTGCAATATCCTTCTTGCGTTATTACTAAGCACAGAATAAATTAAAGATTCATGTGTGAGCAGTAATGACTGCTCGTATTAAGCATGTTAAGTTATAGTACTGTAGCGTACTACAGTACTTAAGACGTAACGAAGCACAGCAACTTAAAAATTATCAGTGAACAGTGAGAGCTGCTCGGTTAATACATGGTAAGTTACAATACTATAACCCTCTAGAGGTATAACTAAGTACGGTAACTTAAAGTTTATTCTTAATTCATTAGATTATGGGGAAACCTAAAGTTGCTGGACAGAATTAATTCATTGTTACTACGACCAATCTTGCTTGGGAGGTAAATTGTAACAGAGCATCCCAACCTATACGTTTCACAGTTTATAGTTCTCTGTTATGTATTCTCTTACAGATTTGCAAGTTTTCAATTTAGCTTGTGCTTGATGTTTCTTCAAAAACGATTCTAAGGTTGCCTTAAGGGCAGAAGCGAAAAAGAAGAAGTAGCCAAAATAAAACTGATGCATCACGGGAAGTAGAAATTTCATTAGGTGAATTACTAGAATCCTAGTTCAGAGAAACTTTGATTGGATGCGGTCGTCTGGTTAAGACTAGTCAAAGGTTTTCTTGGCAGACCTTAAGTGCCAGGTAAATTTGGAACTTTGCTTGGTAAATTTGATTTTACACAGGGAATAGTTCTGGGTTTACTGTGGGGTCAGTGGCTTGGTAGCTGTGACTTGCACCAGTTTAGGCTGCTGACCACTGATCATCCACAGAGATCCATAAAAACATCTCGACTAATATTAATTGTAACAGATTCAATCAGGGTTTATTTAGTCAACTGTTTTCTCTTCTATACTTGTTGCTGGAGAATTATTTTCAGATGATGTTTATTTTCTATTAATATCAATTGTTAGCAGGTATCCCAGCAAACATTTCAGCGTTTTAATTATTAATTATTCCAATGATTAGATATAATTACCTTTATTGCATTTAGAAAGATATAGAGAGAAAGAAGAGAGAGAGAGTGATAGAAAGAAGAGAGAGAGAGAGGAGAGAGGGAGAGAGAAAGTGAGGAAGGAGGAAGGGAGAGAGAGAGAGAGAGAGAGAGAGAGAGAGAGAGAGAGAGAGAGAGAGAGAGAGAGAGAGAGAGAGAGAGAGAGAGAGAGAGAGAGAGAGAGAGAAATGAGGGAAAGAGAGAGAGAGAGAGAGAGAGAGAGAGAGAGAGAGAGAGAGAGAGAGAGAGAGAGAGAGAGAGAGAGAGAGAGAGAGAGAGAGAAAAGGAAAGAGAGAGAGAGAGAGGGAAAGAGAGAGAGAGAGAGAGAGAGAGAGAGAGAGAGAGAGAGAGAGAGAGAGAGAGAGAGAGAGAGAGAGAGAGAGAGAGAGAGAGAGAGAGAGAGAGAGACAGAGACAGAGACAGAGACAGAGAGAGAGAGAGAGAGAGAGAGAGAGAGAGAGAGAGAGAGAGAGAGAGAGAGAGAGAGAGAGAGAGAGAGAGAGAGAGACAGAGACAGAGACAGAGACAGAGAGAGAGAGAGAGAGAGAGAGAGAGAGAGAGAGAGAGAGAGAGAGAGAGAGAGAGAGAGAGAGAATGAGAGAGAGAGAGAAATGAGGGAAAGATAGATAGATAGAGAGAGAGAGAGAGAGAGAGAGAGAGAGAGAGAGAGAGAGAGAGAGAGAGAGAGAGAGAGAGAGAGAGAGAGAGAGAGAGAGAGAGAGATGAGGGAAAGATAGAGAGAGAGAGAAAAAAAAGAGAGAGAGAGAGAAAAAAAAAGAGAGAGAGAGAGAGAGAGAGAGAGAGAGAGAGAGAGAGAGAGAGAGAGAGAGAGAGAGAGAGAGAGAGAGAGAGAGAGAGAGAGAGAGAGAGAGAGAGAGAGAGAGAGAGAGAGAGAGAGAGAGAGAGATAGACACCCCCCCCCCCTCAAGAAGTGGACTTGAGGTTTAATTCCCATAGTATCTCCTTGTAGCTCATATCTCTCAGCTCGGGCTGGAGCTGAGAGGTATGAACTACTCCATGCTGCATACTCAAGTCTGACATATGTGGTATACAAAGTTCTGAATGATTCCTTGCACAAGTTTCTAAATGCCGTTCTAATGTTGCCCAACCTGGCGTATGCCGCTGATGTTATCCTCTTTATATGGGCTTCAAGGGACAGGTCTGGTGTTATATCTGTTATCATTTTATTAATTCTGCTAGAATTTACCTACTTAAAATTATCTGTTAGATTAAGGACCTGCCCGAAACGCTGCGCGTACTAGTGGCTTTACAATATTGTAAACACCATGCTATTTATTCTCACAAATCCAATGTACCTTCTTGTATATAAATAAATAAATAAATAAATAAATAAATAAATAAATAAATAAATAAATAAATAAATAAATAAATAAAAAATAAATAAATAAATAAATAAATAAATAAATAAATAAATATCAACCCCAAGTCTTTCTTTCTCTCTCTGACTCTTGATGATTTTCATCTCCCAAATGATGCCTTGTATCTGGTCACCTGCTCCCTACACCTATCTTCATTACATTACATTTGCTTCAGTTAAACTCTAACAACCATTTGTTCGACCGTTCCTTCAGTTTATCTAGGCCTTCTTGAAGCCTCAACTAGTCTTCCTCTGTCTTAATCCTTCTCATAATTTTGGCATCGTCAGCAAACATGGAGAGGAATGATACTATTCCCTCCGGGAGATCAGTTACGTATATCAGAAACAGTATAGGACAGTATATAGAGCCCTGTGGGACTTCACTGGTGACTTCACGCCAATCTGAGGTCTCACCCCTCACTGTAACTCTGTGCTTCCTATTGCTTAGGTACTCCCTTATTCACTGGAGCACCTTACCAGTTACTCCTGCCTATCTCTCCAGCATATGTACCAGCCTCTTATGGGGTACTGTGTCAATGACTTCCCGACAGACAAATGTAGTTTGCCCAGCCTTCTCTTTCTTATTTTATCTTTGTCACCTGGTCGTACAAGTCTATTAAGCCAATAAGGCAAGATTTATCCTCCCTGAACCCATGTTGGCGATCTGTCACGAAGCCTCTTCTCTCTAGATGTGTTGCTAGATTTTTTCTCACGATCTTCTCCATCACCTTGCATAGTATACAAGTTAATTTAAGGACACTAGCCTTTAGATCAATGCCTCCTGTCTGTCATGCTTTTTGTATATTGGGACCACATTAGCCGTCTACCATATTTCTGGCAAGTCCCCCGTCTCCGGTGACCTACTATACACTATGGAGAGTGGCAAGCAAAGTGCCTCTGCACACACTCTTTCAATACCCATGGTGAGATCCCATCTGGACCAACAGCCTTTATCACATCCAGATCCAACAGGTGTCTCTTGACCTCATCTCTCGTAATTTCAAACCCTTCCAAGGCTGCCTGGTTTACTGCCCCCTATCCTAGTGCAGTGACCTCACCTTGTTCTATTGTGAAGACCTCCTGGAACCTCTTGTTGAGTTCTTCACACACCTCTTTGTCATTCTCTATATACCTGTCCTCGCCTGTTCTAAGTTTCATTACCTGTTCTTTCAATGTTGTTTTCCTCCTGATGTGACTGTGGAGTAGCTTTGGTTCACTCTTGGCTTGATTTGCTATATCATTTTCATCATTTTTCTCCGCCTCTCTTCTCACACAAACATACTCCTTCCTGGTTCTCTGGTATCTCTATTTGTTTTTTAGTTTTCTGTTATTCCGGAAGTTCCTCCACGCCCTTTTGTTCAGTTCCTTTGCTTCCATACATGCCCTATTATACCATGGATTCTTCTTTTGCTTCTCGGATTTTACCTTTTGGGCCGGGATAAGCCTGTTTACTGTCTCCTAACACCTTTGGGTGACATAGTCCATCATGTCTTGTACAGACTTAGCTCTGAGGTCTGTGTCCCAAGGTATATCCCTTAGGAAACTTTTCATCTCCTCATAGTTCCCCTTTCGGTATGCCAGCCTTTTGTGTCCTAGTTTTTTGGGGAGGAGATAAGTCCTAGCTCTTCCCCTATCTGTGTGTGTATTCACCTATTTATACTCACCTATTTGTACTTGCGGGGGTTGAGCTCTGGCTCTTTGGTCCCGCCTCTCAACTGTCAGTCAACTGGAATACAGAGTCCTGAGCCTATTTGGCTCTATCTTATCTACACTTGAGACTGTGTATGGAGTCAGCCGCCACCACATCACTTCCTAATGTATTCCATTTGTCAACCACTCTGACACTAAAAAAGTTCTTTCTAATATCTCTGTGGCTCATTTGGGCACTCAATTTCCACCTGTATCCCCTAGTGCGTGTGCCCCTTGTATGTGTGTGTGTGTGTGTGTGTGTGTACTCACCTAGTTGTACTCACCTAGTTGTGCTTGCGGGGGTTGAGCTCTGGCTCTTTGGTCCCGCCTCTCAACTGTCAATCAACAGGTGTACAGGTTCCTGAGCCTATTGGGCTCTATCATATCTACATTTGAAACTGTGTATGGAGTCAGCCTCCACCACATCACTTCCTAATGCATCCCATTTGTCAACCACTCTGACACTAAAAAAGTTCTTTCTAATATCTCTGTGGCTCATTTGGGCACTCAGTTTCCACCTGTGTCCCCTAGTGCGTGTGCCCCTTGTATTAAACAGCCTGTCTTTATCAACCGTGTCAATTCCCTTGAGGATCTTGAATGTGGTGATCATGTCCCCCCTAACTCTTCTGTCTTCCAACGAAGTGAGGTTTAATTCCTGTAGTCTCTCCTCGTAGCTCATACCTCTCAGCTCGGGTACTAGTCTGGTGGCAAACCTTTGAACCTTTTCCATTTTAGTCTTATGCTTGACTAGATATGGACTCCATGCTGGTGCCGCATACTCCAGGATTGGTCTGACATATGTGGTATATAATGTTCTAAAAGATTTTTTACACAAGTTTCTAAAGGCCGTTCTTATGTTAGCCAACCTGGCATATGCTGCTGCTGTTATCCTCTTGATATGAGCATCAGGGGACAGGTCTGGCGTGATATCAACCCCCAGGTCTTTCTCTCTCTCGGACTCTTGAAGTATTTCATCTCCCAAGTGATACCTTGTATCTGGTCTCCTGCTTCCTACCCCTATCTTCATTACATTACATTTGCTTGGATTAAACTCTAACAGCCATTTGTTCGACCATTCCTGCAGCTTGTCCAGGTCTTCTTGAAGCCTCAAGGTGTCCTCCTCTGTCTTAATCCTTCTCATAATTTTGGCGTCGTCAGCAAACATAGAGAGGAATGAGTCTATACCCTCTGGGAGATCATTTACGTATATCAGAAACAGGATAGGTCCAAGTACAGAGCCCTGTGGGACTCCACTGGTGACTTAACGCCAGTCTGAGGTCTCACCCCTCACTGTAACTTTCTGCTTCCTATTGTTTAGGTACTCTCTTATCCACTGGAGCGCCCTACCAGTAACTCCTGCCTGTTTCTCTAGCTTATGCATCAACCTTTTATGGGGTACTGTGTCAAAGGCTTTCCGACAGTCCAAAAAAATGCTGTTCGCCCACCCTTCTCTTTCTTGTTTAATCTTTGTCACCTGATCGTAGAATTCTATCAATCCTGTAAGGCAAGATTTACCCTCCCTGAACCCATGTTGATGGGTTGTCACGAAGTCTCTTCTCTCCAGATGTGTTACTAGGTTTTTTCTCACAATCTTCTCCATCACCTTGCATGGTATACAAGTTAAGGACACTGGCCTGTAGTTCAGTGCCTCTTGTCTGTCACCCTTTTTATATATTGGTACTACATTGACAGTCTTCCATATTTTTGGTAGGTCCCCCGTTTCCAGTGACCTACTATACACTATGGAGAGTGGTAGGCAAAGTGCTCCTGCACACTCTTTCAATACCCATGGCGAGATTCCATCCGGCCCAACAGCTTTACTCACATCCAGCTCCAATAGGTGCTTCTTGACCTCATCTCTTGTAATTTCGAACCTATCCAAGGTCACCTGGTTTGCTGCCACCTCTTCTAGCGCCGCGACATCTCCCTGTTCTATTGTAAAGACCTCCTGGAACTTTTTGTTGAGTTCTTCACACACCTCTTTGTCATTCTCTGTGTACCTGTCCTCGCCCACCCTAAGTTTCATCACCTATTCCTTCACTGTTGTCTTACTCCTGATGTGACTGTGTAGTAGCTTGGGTTCGGTCTTGGCTTTATTAGCTATATCATTTTCATACCTTTTCTCAGCTGCTCTTCTCACACTGACATACTCGTTCCTGGTTCTCTGGTATCTCTCTCGACTTTCTGGTGTTCTGTTATTACGGAAGTTCCTCCATTCCCTTTTGTTCAGCTCCTTTGCTTTCATACATTCCCTATTAAACCACGGATTCTTCATTTGCTTCTCTGTTTTTTCCTGTCGGGCTGGGACAAACCTGCTTACAGCCTCCTGACATTTTTGGGTGACATAGTCCATCATGTCTTGTACGGACTTGGTTCCGAGTTCTGTGTCCCAATGTATATCCCATAGGAATTTATTCATTTCCTCATAGTTTCCCTTTCGGTACGCCAGTCCTTTGGTTCCCAGTTCTTTTTGGGGAGTGATAATTCCCAGCTCAACCAGGTACTCAAAGCTCAATACACTATGATCACTCACTGTGTGTGTGTGTGTGTGTGTGTGTGTGTGTGTGTGTGTGTGTGTGTGTGTGTGTGTGTGTGTGTGTGTGTGTGTGTGTGTGTGTGTTTACTAGTTGTGTTTACTAGTTGTGTTTTTGCAGGGGTTGAGCTTTGCTCTTTCGGCCCGCCTCTCAACTGTCAATCAACTGTTTACTAACTACTTTTTTTTTTTCCCCACACACCACAAACACCCCAGGAAGCAGCCCGTGACAGCTGACTAACTCCCAGGTACCTATTTACTGCTAGGTAACAGGGGCACTTACGGTGAAAGAAACTTTGCCCATTTGTTTCTGCCTCGTGCGGGAATCAAACCCGCGCCACAGAATTACGAATCCTGCGCGCTATCCACCAGGCTACGAGGCCCCCTCGCTATTCACCAGGCTACGAGGCCCCCTGTGTGTGTGTGTGTGTGTGTGTGTGTGCGTGCGTGTGTGTGTGTGTGTGTGTGTGTGTGTGTGTGTGTGTGTGTGTGTGTGTGTGTGTGTGTGTGTGTGTCTGTGTGTGAGTGTGTACATACCTAATTACTTAATTGTGCTTGCGGGGGTTGAGCTCTGGCTTTTTGGTCTCGCCTCTCAACTGTCAGTCAACTGGAGTACAAAGTCCTAAGCCTATTGGGCTCCATCTTATCTACACTTGAGACTGTGTATGGAGTCAGCCTCCACCACATCACTTCCTAATGTTTTCCATTTGTCAACCACTCTGACACTGAAAAAGTTCTTTCTAATATCTGTGTGGCTCATTTGGGCACTCAATTTCCACTTGTGTCCCCTAGTGCGTGTGCTCCTTGTATGTGTGTGTGTGTGTCTGTGTGTGAGTGTGTACATACCGAATTTACCTAATTACCTAATTGTGCTTGCGGGGGCTGAGCTCTGGCTCTTTGGTCCCGCCTCTCAACTGTCAATCAACTAATGTAAAGGTTCCTAAGCATACTGGGCTTTATCATATCTACATTTGATGCTGTGTATGGAGTAAGCCTCCACCACATCACTTCCTAATGCTAACCATTTGTCTACTACTCAGACGCTGAAGAAAATCTTTCTAACGTCTCTATGGCTCATTTAGGCACTCAATTTCCAACTGAGTCCCCTAGTATGTGTGCTCCTTGTGGTAAGTAGTCTGTCTTTATCTACCCTATCAATTCCTCTGAGAATCTTGTATGTGGCGATCATGTCCCCTCTAACTCTTCTGTCTCCCAGTGACGTGAGGTTTAATTCCCGTAATCTCTCCTCGTACCTCATACCCCTCAGTTCGGGTACTAGTCTGGTGGCAAACCTTTGAACCTTTTCTAGTTTAGTCTTATACTTGACTAGATATGGATATGGACTCCATGTTGCAGCCGCATACTCCAGGATTGGTCTGACATATGTGGTACACAAAGTTCTGAAAGATTCCTTGCACAAGTTTCTAAAGGCCGTTCTTATGTTAGCCAATGTGGCATATGCCGCTGATGTTATCCTCTTGATATGAGCTTCAGGGGACATGTCTGGCGTGATATCAACCCCCAGGTCTTTCTCTCTCTCTGACTCTTGAAGTACTTCCTCTCCCAAATGATACCTTACATCTGGTCTCTGCTCCCTACACCTATCTTCATTACATTGCATTTGCTTGGGTTAAACTCTAACAACCATTTGTTCCACCATTCCTGCAGCTTGTACAGGTCTTCTAGAAGCCTCAAGCTGTCCTCTTCTGTCTTAATCCTTCTCATAATTTTGGAGTCATCAGCAAACATTGAGAGGAATGAGTCTATATCCTCTGGGAGATCATTTACGTATATCAGAAACAGGATAGGTTCGAGTACAGAGCCCTGTGGGACTCCGCTGGTGACTTCGCGCCAATCTGAGGTCTCACCCCGTCACTGTAACTCTCTGCTTCTTATTGTTTAGGTACTCCCTTATCCACTGGAGCGCCCTACCAGTTACTCCTGCCTGTTTCTCCAGCTTATGCATCAGCCTTTTATGGGGTACTGTGTCAATGACTTTCCGACAGTCCAAAAAATGGAGTCTGCCCAGCCTTCTCTTTTTTGCTTAATCTTTGTCACATTGTCGTTGAAGTCTATTAAGCCAGTAAGGCAAGATTTATCCTCCCTGAACCCATGTTGGCGATTTGTGACGAAGTCTCTTCTCTCCAGATGTGTTACTAGATTTTTTCTCACGATCTTCTCCATCACCTTGCATGGTATACAAGTTAATTTAAGGACACTAGCCTGTTGTTCAAAACCTGTCTGTCATCCTTTTTCTATATTGGGACCACATTCGCCGTCTTCCATATTTCTGGCAGGTCTCCCGTCTCCAGTGACCTACTATACACTATGGAGAGTGGCAAGCAAAGTGCCTCTGCACACACTCTTTCAATACCCATGGTGAGATCCCATCTGGATCAACAGCCTTTATCACATCCAGATCCAACAGGTGTCTCTTGACCTCATCTCTCGTAATTTCGAACCCTTCCAAGGCTGCCTGGTTTACTGCCCCCTATCCTAGCGCAGTGAACTCACCTTGTTCTTTTGTGAAGACCTTCTGGAACCTCTTGTTGAGTTCTTCACACACCTCTTTGTCATTCTCTATATACCTGTCCTCGCCTGTTCTAAGTTTCATTACCTGTTCTTTCACTATTGTTTTCCTCCTGATGTGACTGTGGAGTAGCTTTGGTTCGCTCTTGGCTTGATTTGCTATATCATTTTCATAATTTTTCTTTGCTTCTCTTCTCACACTAACATACACATTCCAGGTTCTCTGGTATCTCTCTCTGTTTTCAGGTGTTCTGTTATTTCGGAAGTTCCCCCACGCCATTTTGTTCAGTTCCTTTGCTTTCATACATGCCCTTTTAAACCATGGATTCTTCTTTTGCTTCTCGGATTTTGCCTTTTGGGCTGGGATAAACCTGTTTATTGCTGTTTTGTTCTGCCCCTTCCATCTTTAACCCCTTTACTATCCAATTTACTACCTCTCTGTCCTTGTTTTTCCATTCTTGCCTATTGGATCCTTCCTGTTCTTTGATGCCTACAGCTATCACTGTTCTTTTTCTTTCCAGCAGCTGATTGGTGCACTTTGCTGCTTCCTGTGAGGTAGCTGCTTGCATGACTTCCTATCTCCTTCTGGCCCTTGCTTCTGTGCTCTTTCTCAGTTTTTCTTCAAATGTTTCAGGTACAGAGGCATTTCCTTCCAATGCGACAATTCAATCTTCCCTTTGAATGATTATCTGATGCTCAGTTTCATTATTTTTCTCCGTGAGGGATTTGATCGCCTCCTTTGCTGCTGTCAGCTCACTTTGCATGTTGCTTAGTGTATTCTTCATTTCATGCATCTCCTTCCTGAATTCCTCCCAAACTTCGGGTAACATTTCCTTCATTTGGTCACTATGCCTATTCCCTGTGTCCCTGATGCATCCTCCTGCCATCTTATTTCCTTTCCTTGATATGTTTTGGTAGGGTTAGCCTAGGGGGGGGGGGCAGAGAGGACGGGAGAGAGATATAGAGAACAAGTGAGAGAGCAACAGAGAGAGCAATAGAGAGAGAGCAATAGAGAGAGAGACCAAGAGAGAGAGAAAGAGGGAGAGGGAGGGCGAGATAAGGAGAGGGCAAGAGGGCGAGGGTGGGGGAGAGGGCGAGAGAGGGAGAGGGCGAGAGAGGAAGGGTGAGATAGGGAGAGGACAAGGGAGAGGGCGAGAGGGAGGAAGAGGGGCTGTTATTGCTCATTCACACAGCTTGTAGAGTTAGGGGACAGTGATAAGCATGGTCTAGGGTTAGTCACTGTCTCTAAGTTTGCTCTACCAGAGTGCCCCGTGAGTCAGTACAAAACAAAAAGAAAATACATTACTTGGATATAGAAACATGCACATAAAATAGATAAATATAATAAAATAAGACAAGTTCTATAATATACAAAGATTTTTATCACAATATAATCAGATGGGAAATCAACACAATAATATATAAATTATCTCACCAGATAAGTAATCTACTACAACGAAACTAGGGTAAGTGTTAACAGACTTGTCAGACATGATGTTCCCGACTCAGTACCTCCTGCAAACTGAAATCTCCCACTGTCACTCTACCCACAGTTCCCTGCTCCTGCCTCCATCCAGGAAAGGGATGGTAAACAAGTACTTTTACTTAATTACAACAAATGAGAAAAGCAATCGATCTCACATTGATATGAATGAAAACTAAAATATAACTGCAATATGTAAATAATATAAGTTACAATGCCACATGATTAATCAAGGGAAAATAATAATAATTTGAATATTAAAAGGTGACATCTAGCAACTTCCACAAATAAACAGGTACAATTATGTGTTCCAAACTGACCAGATTAATACAGAAATAATACCTGTGGACATAAAGCAAGCCCGCACCATGCTCCACTATGCTGCCAAGCAATACTACACATCTCAAAAGTATATACATATTCATACAAAGTAACAATTTCAAACAATTGGATTTCATACTAGCTGTACCCGCCACACGTTGCCGTGGCTCAGTCTGGTTAAATGGAAAAGAGAAAGGCACGTTTCTAATGTATAATTTCACAATGCTTGTGGGTATACAATATTTTTTGTTGTTCCATTGTCTGTGCAGATATAGAGACTGTCTGGTTTGCCGACTCTAGAACACGCAACATATAATTGTCCATGTGAGAAGCAATCCGTGTCTAGATATATACTGCACATTCTAAAGACTGGTCCTGAGCTTTGTTGATCGTTATTGCAAACGCCAATCAAATTGGAAATTACAATCTCTTAAATTGAAATGGCATATCTGATGGAATCATAGGAATCTCATCAACAGAGGTTTTACAAATGGCCATTCATGTTTAACAAATTTGCTAACTTTTTATTCCAGCATAGTTGAGGCAGTTGATAGTGGTAAGGATTGTGATGTTGTGTACCTTGACTTTAGCAAAGCTTTTGATACAGTGCAACATTCAGTGACCCTGTTACTGAACCAGTATTTACCCAAGTCTTTCCTGAATCTAAACTTATCCAATTTATACCCATTGTTTCGTGTTCTCTCGTGTTGAAATTTTTATTACCCTATTAATATTCCCCCTGTTATGTCCATTCATCCACTTGTAAACCTCTATCATGTCATCCCTAACTCCTTGCCTTTCCAGTGAATGCAACTTAAGCTTTGTTAATCTTTCTTCATATGAAAGATTTCTAATTTGGGGAATTAACTTAGTCATCCTACGTTGGACACGTTCAAGTGAATTTATATCCATTCTATAATACGGCGACCAAAACTGAACTGCATAATCTAAATGGGGCCTAACTAGAGCAAGATATAGCTTAAGAACCACACCAGGTGTCTTGTTATTAACATAAGAACATAAGAACAAAGGCAACTGCAGAAGGCATATTGGCCCACACGAGGCAGCTCCTATTTATAACCACCCAATCCCACTCATATACTTGTCCAACCCGCGCTTGAAACAATCGAGGGACCCCACCTCCAGCACGTTACGCAGTAATTGGTTCCACAAATCAACAACCCCGTTACTGAACCAGTATTTACCCAAGTCTTTCCTAAATCTTAACTTATCCAAATTATACCCATTGTTTCGTGTTCTGTCTTGTGTTGTTACTTTTAATACCCTATTAATATCCCCTTTGTTATGTCCATTCACCCACTTGTAAACCTCTATCATGTCACCCCTAACTCTTCGCCTTTCCAGTGAATACAACTTAAGCTTTGTTAATCTTTCTTCATATGAAAGATTTCTAATTTGGGGAATTAGCTTAGTCATCCTACGCTGGACACGTTCAAGTGAATTTATGTCCATTCTATAATATGGCGACCAAAACTGAATTGCATAATCTAAATGGGGCATAACTAGAGCAAGATATAGCTTGAGAACCACACCAGGTGTCTTGTTACTAACGCTGCGATTAATAAATCCAAGTGTCCGATATGCCTTATTACGAACATTTATGCATTGATCCTTTTGTTTTAAATTCTTACTAATCATAACTCCCAGATCCCTTTCGCAATCCGACTTCGCAATCTCAACACCATCTAGCTCGTATCTTGTAACTCATCATCATTACCTAACCTCAGAACTTTACATTTATCAGTATTAAACTGCATCTGCCAATCATTTGACCATTTCAAAACCCTATCTAGATCAACTTGAAGTGATAGTGAGTCCTCCTCCGAATTAATTTCCCTATCGATTTTCGTATCATCGGCAAATTTGCAAATGTTGCTACTCAAACCTGAATCTAAATCATTTATATATATTATAAACAACAGAGTTCCCAGGACAGAGCCTTGAGGCACTCCACTTAGAACATTTTCCCACTCTGACTTGACTCCATTTACACTAACTCTCTGTTTACTTTGGTATAGCCATGCCCTAATCCAGTTTAATATAGCACCCCCAATACCATGAGCCTCTATCTTTTTAATCAGTCTTTCATGTGGCACTGTATCAAAAGCTTTGCTAAAGTCAAGGTACACAACATCACAATCCTTACCACTATCAACTGCCTCAACTATGCTAGAATAAAAAGATAACAAATTTGTTAAACATGAACGGCCATTTATAAAACCATGTTGCGACTCAATTATTAATTTATGTTTTTCAAGATGAAGACGAATTTTATTTGCTATTATAGATTCGAGCAACTTTCCCACAATAGACGTTAGGCTAATTGGTCGATAGTTAGACGCAAGTGATCTATCTCCTTTCTTAAAAACTGGTATCACATTAGCAACTTTCCAAAACTCTGGCACTCTGCCTGACTCTATTGATTTATTAAATATGGTTGACAGTGGGACACAAAGCTCCTCTTTGCATTCTTTAAGCACCCTGGCAAACACTTCATCCGGCCCTGGGGATTTGTTTGGTTTGAGTTTTACTATTTGTTTAAGAACATCCTCCCTCGTAACTGTTAAACTCGTCAACCTGTCCTCGTCCCCACCCACATAGACTTGTTCGGCTGAAGGCATATTGTTAAGTTCCTCTTTAGTAAATACAGATACAAAATATTTATTAAAAATACTACTCATCTCTTCATCACTATCTGTTATTTGACCTGTCTCAGTTTTTAATGGACCTATCCTTTCCCTAGTCTTAGTACGATATAACTGAAAAAACCCTTTAGGATTTGTCTTTGCTTGCCCTGCTATGCGAACTTCATAGTTTCTTTTTGCTTTCCTTATCTCTTTTTTAACACTTCTAACCAGTTGTACGAATTCCTGTTCTAAAGTGACCTCCCCATTTTTAATCCTTTTGTACCAAGCTCTCTTTTTACCTATAAGGTTCTTCAAATTCTTTGTTATCCACTTTGGGTCATTAGTATTCGATCTATTCAATTTGTATGGTATACTACGTTCCTGTGCTTTGTTTAGAATATTCTTAAATAAGTTATATATTGAATTCACATCGAAATCCCCATTTACGTCACCTATCGCTGGGTTCATGTCTCGCTCCAAGACCGGCCCCCACCCCATACCCAAGACTTTCCAATCAATTTGACCCAAAAAATTTCTTAGGCTATTAAAATCAGCTTTTCGAAAATCTGGCACTTTAACAGAATTTTCTCCTACAGGTCTATTCCATTCTATGGTAAATCTGATTTCTTTGTGATCACTGTTCCCTAGCTCACTCCCTATTTCGATGTCATTAATTTGTGTTTCCCTGTTAGTTAACACTAAATCTAAAATATTATTTTTCCGTGTTGGTTCCTTAATGTGTTGCATAAGAAAGCAATCGTCAATTAATTCTAGAAAATCTTCTGCTTCACTATTCCCTGTTTTCTTCAACCAGTTTACTCCGCTAAAATTAAAGTCACCCATGACATAAATACTGTTAGATCTAGATGCTCTACATATTTCATCCGATAGATGCTTTGCTTCCATTCTGTCTAAATTTGGTGGCCTATATATAACTCCTATTATATTATTATTAGCTTTTTCGTTTAATTCTATCCAAATAGTTACTGTGTGTGGCTCAGTTTTGATTCCCTCTTTGAGACTACATTTCAAATTGTCCCTAACATATATGGCTACTCCACCTCCTCGTCTAATATATCTATCTGTGTGAAATAGTTTAAATCCCTTTATTTGATATTCAGCTAATAGTTCTCTATTTTCTACATTCATCCACGTTTCGGTAAGTGCAATAATATCTATTTTTTCTGTGCAGACAAGAGCATTTAATTCGTTAATTTTATTTCTTAGACTTCTACTGTTAGTGTAATATACCCTAAGTGAATTGTTATTTTGAGGCCCTTCTCTTTCCCTGATCATTTTGCCAATTTCTTTCTCCCACAAACACGTATTTTTATTATCTCCATTCCCCCAAATCAATTCCCATACCTCTATCTACTAACAGTTTAAACCCAAACAAACACCTCTAACCTCTTCTTCCAACGAGTTCGCAACAGCAACAACCCCAGCTCTCGATAGATGCACCCCACCACGAGCATACATTTCATTTCTTCCATAGAAGTGTTCCCAGTTGTCTATGAAAGATATTGCATTTGATTTGCAATATCTTTCCAGACGGCAATTGACACCAATTGCCCACGACATCCATTCATTTCCCACTACCTTTCTTGGAAGATTGCAACATATGATCGGGATTCCTCCCTTGCTCCTAACTAATTCAATGGCTGTCCTGAATCTCTGTATTAGTTCCTCACTCCTAACTCGCCCAACATCATTACCCCCTGCACTAATACAAATAATGGGTTTGTTTCCATTTCCCGTCATAATATTATTCATGTTTCCAACAATATCACCAATTCCAGCTCCCGGATAGCAAACACTTAATCTGTTCCCCCTATCTCTGGCACAAAACGTTCTGTCTAAATACCTCACCTGGGAATCTCCCACAACCAAAATTCCCTTCGATTCTCCCTTTTCCTTTCGAGCAGTTTGAGGGACCTGCGCTTCAATGCTCCTCGTTGCTTTGCCTCCTCTTTGAACAACAGGTTAACCACAGACAACGCTTCGATTAATAAATCCCAGTGTCCTATTCGCCTTATTACGAACATTCATGCATTGATCCTTTTGTTTTAAATTCTTACTAATCATAACTCCCAGATCCCTTTCGCAATCCGAGTTCGCAATCTCAACACCATCTAGCTCGTATCTTGTAACTCTATCATCATTACCTAGCCTCAGAACTTTACATTTATCAGCATTAAACTGCATTTGCCAATTATTTGACCATTTCAAAACCCTATCTAAATCAACTTGAAGTGATAGTGAGTCCTCCGAATTAATTTCCCTACCGATTTTCGTATAATCGGCAAATTTGCAAATGTTGCTACTCAAACCTGAATCTAAATCATTTATATATATTATAAACAACAGAGGTCCCAGGACAGAGCCCTGAGGTACTCCACTAACAACATTAATCCACTCTGACTTAACCCCATTTATACTAACTCTGTTTCCTTTGGAATAGCCATGCCCTAATCCAAGTTAATATAGCACCCCCAATACCATGAGCTTCTATTTTTTTAATTAGTCTTTCATGTGGCACTGTATCAAAAGCTTTGCTAAAGTCAAGGTACACAACATCACAATCCTTACCACTATCAACTGCTCAACTATGCTGGAATAAAAAGTTAGCAAATTTGTTAAACATGAACGGCCATTTGTAAAACCATGTTGCGGCTCATTTATTAATTTATGTTTTTCAAGATGGAGACGAATTGTATTTGCAATTATTGATTCAAGTAACTTTCCCACAATAGACGTTAGGCTAATTGGCCGATAGTTTGACGCAAGTGATCTATCTCCTTTCTTAAAAATTGGTACCACATTAGCTACCTTCCATGACTCTGGCACTCTGCCTGACTCTATTGATTTATTAAATATGGTAGACAGTGGCTCGGAAAGCTCCTCTTTGCATTCTTTAAGCACCCTGGCAAACACTTCATCCGGCCCTGGGGATTTGTTTGGTTTTAGTTTTTCTAATTGTTTAATTACATCCTCCCTGGTAACTGCTAAACTAGTCAACCTGTACTCATCCCCACCCAAATAACGAGGAGCATTGAAGCGCAGGTCCCTCAAACTGCTCGAAAGGAAAAGGGAGAATCGAAGCGAATTTTGGTTGTGAGAGATTCCCAGGTGAGGTATTTAGACAGAACGTTTTGTGCCAGAGACAGGGGGAACAGATTAAGGGTTTGCTATCCGGGAGCTGGAATTGGTGATATTGTTGGAAACATGAATGATATTATGACGGGAAATGGGAACAAACCCATTATTTGTATTAGTGCAGGGGTAATGATGTTGGCCGAGTTAGGAGTGAGGAACTAATACAGAGATTCAGGACATTGGGTGGTTATAAATAGGAGCTGCCTCGTATGGGCCAATAGGCCTTCTGCAGTTGCCTTTGTTCTTATGTTCTTAAGTATCAACTCAAGACAGAACACGAAACAATGGGTATAAATTGGATAAGTTTAGATTTAGGAAAGACTTGGGTAAATACTGGTTCAGTAACAGGGTTGTTGATTTGTGGAACCACTTGCCGCGTAACGTGGTGGAGGTGGGGTCCCTCGATTGTTTCAAGCGCGGGTTGGACAAGTATATGAGTGGGATTGGGTGGTTATAGATAGGAGCTGCCTCGTATGGGCCAATAGGCCTTCTGCAGTTACCTTTGTTCATATGTTCTTAAGTATCAACTCAAGACAGAACACGAAACAATGGGTATAAATTGGATAAGTTTATATTTATTAAAGATTTGGGTAAATACTGGTTCAGTAACAGGGTTGTTGATTTGTGGAACCAATTGCCGCGTAACATTGTGGAGGTGGGGTCCCTCGATTGTTTCAAGCATGGGTTGGACGTGTATATGAGTGGGATTGGGTGGTTATAAATAGGAGCTGCCTCGTGTGTTAACCGGAGCTCGTAAGTGTTGTTATATTATCATAGTAATATGGAAGTTGTAGTGAAGGACCTGGTGACTCTAGTGGGAGCCCTGAGGACAGAGTTGGACTCTCTGCGGGAGAAGGTGCGTCAGCTGAAAGAACAACGAGAAGTAACGAAGAAGGAGACCAGTAGTAAAGGGACCTCGTTTTGGAGAGTTGTGAAAGACAGGGGCCTTAAGAAGACTTTGATAAAGCCGCCTTCAAACGCCAAAGCAACTTCTAATTCATTTGACGTTTTGGAGGACGAGTGCTGCGGTGAGACTGCGGATCGCGCAAAAGGGAAAGCAACGAAGAGCAAGGAAGCGCAGGCCCCTCAGCGAGTAAAGGAAGTACCTAAGCAAACCTTAGTTGTGGGAGATTCCCAGATCAGGTATTTGGATAGAACGTTTTGTGCTAGAGATAGTGGGAACGGGTTAAGGGTTTGCTATCCCGGAGCTGGCATTGGTGATATTAT